>NC_048893.1:131578661-131611300 GCF_011077185.1 Oxyura jamaicensis
TTCTTTCTTTCTTTCTTTCTTTCTTTCTTTCTTTCTTTCTTTCTTTTTTTAAGGCTTCTGCTTTAAGCTGTATGTTCAAGAACTGGAAATGTCATTAGAATAAGAAAGTCTGATGTGTTAACTGATGATAAGTAAATAACTAAAATATGGTATGTGTGTATGTTATTTATCTTCTGGCCATTCTAGAACAAATTTGCCCTCATTTCACTTAGGGTATATACCATATTGCACATCCTTTTGTTTACTTCAGGATGAGGATGTGCAAAAAGGCTGTTGCTAATACACCGAAATTTGTTATCCCAGGATAACTTGTTTATAGCCATAACCTCAATTAGCTGTTCCACAAATCTAAGTCACGTCTACCTACTTATTATTCTAATGTGAATAAAGTTCTGCAACCATTGGGACACATTTAAGTACTCTTGTATAATACTTCACTCTCTGAACAAACCCATTGGTTTCACTGTAAAGGCTCTCAAAGACTTCAATGAGCTGTGAAATTAAGCTCTACCCTTGTACTCTGTTCAATCTGAATTTCATTGTGGACATTTGTGCAGCTGTTTTGTTGTATGAATGTTTGTGGAAGAGCTTTTAATTCACCTGAATCCCTGATATTCACATGTGAATGACCATATTCAGAATACCACCATATAAACATGAAATTACTAGCAGAGCTAGACAAGGCAAAGTTGAATGAAGGTTGTGCAGGAAATACTGACCTCATGATTAACCTGAGCCTTGGGGCTCCCTTAAAGTATCATATTTCATTATTTTTTAGTTAGATTAGAATTTTTATATCTGATGTATATCAGAGTGTCATGTTTTTGTCTTTATAAATAATGAATATTTTGGAAATATTGCTGAAATCAATGAAGCTGTGCTAGTTTATTGCAGTTTAAGATTTTCTCCTTCGGGTTAAGGATAGGAATACTATTTGAATGAATTTAACCTAAAAACTAGAAAATCCAGGAAATAAACACAGAATATTGAAGAAATTCCTTGTTTGTTGAAGAAATACCTTAATTTAGGCCAGTATTATGAATTTCATGGGACCTAGTTGTGATTTTCAATGATTCTCAATAACAATGCAGAGTTTGAAGGCCGGGGACTGGCACTGTAGCACTTTGTGATGTTCACCTCACCATCTGAGCATCCTTCTGGGTAGTAATCAACAGCCCTGCACAGGAAAGCAGGGATTAGTTCTTTAAAGAAATAATGGACTCAAACTCAACAGGATTAGTAGTAGAAATATTTGGGTGAGGGAAGAGGAAAGAGGAGTAGGTTGTGTTAATGTTATGAAAAAACAGTGAAGAAGAAACCTCTGTAATAGAGCCATTCTTCTTTCCATATTCTCCACCATCTATTACTTACAGCTATTGTGCTCAAGGTCTGCGTGTACTTTGTACTCAGGGAGGATGGTGAGTTACTGGATTACAGCCAGAAAGACAGTCTTACCATGTGACTAAACAGCAGTACACATGAGGTGACCCAGTATGATATGATAATAAATCCTCCCAGTCTGTGTTGTGTATATTAGATACTCTTTGAGCAATTACAGCTAATGAGAAAATAATTACAGATCACAACTGGCCCATAAGGAAAATGAACAGGGAGAAAAAAAAGAATGCCTATAATAAATAGATTCTTCCGTCAACTCAGAGATGGGATGCTCTTAGAATGACCTGTCCCTGTTAAAATCTGAGATTCTTCATGAAAGTGAACAAAATAAAATCTAAGATGCAAGGACTTTCTCTTGAAAATCCTGGTAAAGATAGATTTCAGTAGACAGAAATAGCAAATTTTGACTGCCATAGATCTGTCTGGTGATCCTTATAACTTTTTAGTACGTGTGTCTGAACAAAGATTAGGCTAAAGTATGAAGGTTGACGAAAAAGCTACATAAGTTTATTTCAGCTAATTTTTGCCTCATTTGAGCCAGAATTCTCTGCCCCCTTCCCCCTCCCCCGCCCTCCCCCCTCCACCAAGATGTAAAACTCTTCAGAACAAGGTCAGTATAGTTCAGTAGAGTTGCTATTAATCTTGACAGAAGTGGATGATTCTTACAGCCATACTTATAAGAACTTTTTTTTATGGGAACTTGACGACCCTTTTCTAGTATCTTCACAGTCTATAACAAAGACTGAACCTGAACAGAACATACTTTTACAGTATGTGCTCATTATCTTACCTTTTATTTGTCTTAGTTTCAGATTCAATGCTCTATGTTGCACATGTTCTATCATCTGGTAAGACACAAGATGCGGGCATTGCTAAACTCAAAACTGAAACACTAGCTGCTGAGTGACTTTTCTGAGGAAGACATATTCAAAAAGCAATATGACATTTGCATATTAAGCTTTTTCATATTGGCAAACTGTGGATGAGGACATCAGTTATAAAACAGAATATTGGAGATATTTGTGCTGAATATTCAATTTATCATTAGGCAATATTGATGATTAATACTTTTCCTTGTTGAATTGCTAAATATATGTATATATATATAATAATCATAAATATCAGTTTATTATTGGGAAGCATCATCTGAAATTATGAGAAAGTGACATATCTGTTGCGAATGCATTGGTCCCCGTAATCTGAGGAACCAAACTGTCATCACAATTCTTTGCTGCATCTCATTCCTGAATACAGATTTGAAGGGGTGATCCTTGAATGTTTGTCCATCTGCCTATCTGTGTATGAACATTATAAAATATATGAAGGCATTTTTTACAACTGTTAAATTTAATTAAATGCTCTCAGAACACCAGGAGATAATACATGCATGTCACTTATCCTAAAATATTGGCTGGCTTTTCCTAGCAGCATGTGTGACTACAGTGGGTATTAACAACACTGCCAGCCTGACACCTGCACTAAGCTACAAACTCATCCTAATGTAATTTAATATGATGTCTTTTGTTATTAAACCAAGAACTGAATGTTGCCAGCTAAGGTGGAAAATAGGTCCCAGAGGTTGTTCTCCCTTATTCCATCTGCAGTTATTTTTAGGGAGCTTTAATATTTAAAAGTCTATTACTAATTTCAGTGTTGCCCGCACAGACCTGCTTTGTAGTTCTATTGCCAAATTATCCCTTGAAGGCAAGTGCTGTAAATAATTTCTCAGTTCTGTTCCTAGACACTTTCCAAGGTCATTATCTAGTTTTCCCACAATTCCTCTATTCTGACTTTGATTGTGTGTGGTAACTAAGAAACAGTTATTAGATACAATCACAAGCTGTGGCAGTCTTATCAAAAGCTGAAGATGGTCCCAGAGCACTCTGATGAAGCTAGTGGCTCAGCTGTTCTTGCTTCCTTAATACTTCATATATCTTTCCATTTGGTCAACCAACAGAGCAACAAGAGCAAACATAAAACGGTCTCTGTGAAGCAGACACATGACAGTCAGAGAGAAAGGACACTCCAGAAAACCAGCTGGCTGGAGATGATTAAAAAAATTCAACATTTAATTTGTAACTGGCAATAATTCATTTGTATATTCCCATACTTCACTTCCTTTCTCTCTCACTTTGTCACAACATCATATTGTAAAATGTAAATAATTATTCCATGAAATTTTTTTCTTGAGATGAGGCATAGAAACTGGCTGGGTAGCCGGTCCCAAAGAGTTGTGGTGAATGGAATTAAATCCAGTTGGAGGCTGGTCACTAGTGGAGTCCCCCAGGGCTCAGTACTAGGGCCAGTTCTCTTTAATATCTTTATCGATGATCTGCTTGAGGGGATTGAGTGCACCCTCAGTAAGTTTGCAGATGACACCAAGTTAGGTGTGTGTGTCAATCTGCTCGAGGGTAGGAAGGCTCTGCAGGAGGATCTGGATAGGCTGGACCAATGGGCTGAGGCCAATGGTATGAAGTTCAACAAGGCCAAGTGCTGGATCCTGCACCTGGGGCCCAACAACCCCAAACAGAGCTACAGGCTGGGAGATGTGTTGTTAGAAAGCTGCCTGGCAGAGAAGGACCTGGGAGTATTGGTGGCTAGTTGGCTGAAGATGAGCCAGCAGCGTGCTCAGGTGGCCAAGAAGGCCAAGAGCATCCTGGCTTGTATAAGAAACAGCATGACCAGCAGGGCTAGGGAAGTGATTGTCCCCCTGTACTTGGCTCTGGTGAGGCTGCACCTCGAGTACTGTGTTCAGTTTTGGGCCCCTCACTACAAGAAGGATATCGAGGGGCTCCAGCGAGTCCAGAGAAGGGCAACGAAGCCGGTGAGAGATCTGGAGAACAAGTCTTATGAGGAGCGGCTGAGGGAGCTGGGATTGTTCAGTCTGGAAAAGAGGAGGCTCAGGGGCGACCTTATCGCACCCTACAGGTACCTTAAAGGAGGTTGTAGCGAGGTGGGGGTTGGGGGTTGGTCTATTCTCCTACGTGCCTGGTGACAGGACAAGGGGGAATGGGTTAAAGTTGCGCCAGGGGAGGTTGAGGTTGGATATTAGGAAGAAATTATTTACTGAAGGGGTTGTGAGGCATTGGAATAGGCTGCCCAGGGAAGTGGCTGAGTCCCCATCCCTGGAGGTCTTTAAAAGACATTTAGATGTAGAGCTTAGTGATATGGTTTAGTGGAGGACTTGTTAGCATTAGGTCAGAGGTTGGACTCCATGATCTTGGAGGTCTCTTCCAACCGAGATGATTCTGTAATTCTGTGATTCTGTGAAAAGAACTGCAATGCAAAGTTCTCATTTCGTACAGCCCTATGATGAAAAAAATAAAATAAAATAAAAATCAAATTGCAGTATGACAAATTGTTTATTTGTGAGAGTCACAGGTTTACCTGTATTAAACATAGGACAAAAAAAAAAAAAAAAAAAAAAAAAAAAAAGCAGGTTGATGTGCAAACATAGTTTTACACTGAAATATAATCTTAAATGCTCTTGTGCAGTTCAGGTCCTTAAGCTTATGAACCACTTGCAGACTGCAGTTATTCAAGTTCACATAGTAACTAAATGGCAGAAACTTTAGTAGAATCCAGCTTCCACATCTTGGCATTACTCAGCCTTTCTGACTTTGAGTAATGCTATTTTTTCTAACACTAGGCATTTGGCCTCCACAGATTGACAAGCTGAAAATTAAAATGCTTTACAAGCTCCTGGCATTTCAGGGTGAAATCTAGTCCCAGCAGAGTTAAAAATAGGAAGAATGTTTACCCCACTTCAACTTTTCACTTCAAGGAGAGATGAAAAGACAGGAAAAAAAAAAAAAAAAAAAAAAAAAGGAGAGAGGAAAAAAAAAGGAGGTCAAGAGAAAGAGAAAAAGAAAGAAGGAAGGAGAAAATAAAAGAATTAAAGAAAAATTGAAAAAAAAGTGTTAGGCTTTGAAAGTTTCAATGCGGGCATGAAATGCATTGCTTTCTCTTACATTTTCAGTGAATAAATTATGTATATAGTATTTCTGTCATAGGCTTCTTTAAATTCAAAAGCTACATCTCTACTAGTAAATTAAGTACGGTATGGTTTCTAGGGTGGAACTCAAATGTGCATATTGTTAATTTTTTAAGGTAGTGCCTTACACAGTTTTTGTCTGGGCTTGTTTGCATGCATCTAAGCAAGTCCTGGCCACAGTCTGATATTTTCTGTGGTACAGTGGGCTCTCTACCTCCCAGTAAGAATTTTTCATGAAAACAACACCCTTAGGAGATGAGAGAGATTCACAGTATGAAAGCAATTTTGGTATGTCTGTTCTGATTGAATGCTAGAGAATAATTCTAGCCAGTTTTAATTTGTTCAGATAGACACAACAACACTGGATTATTTTAAATATAGATCACAATTACATTACATTACATTAATTTAATTATTGTATACAGTAAGGTTGTATTCAGTCTTAACTACTATATTTTTGAGAATTTCATTCTGAATAAAAAATTATCTAAGGTTTTCTTTTATTTTAAGCCATGCAAAACAAGACCAGAATCTTATAAGCATCATTTTTAATTTGCATTCACCCATTCCCATAGGACTTGAATTGGGGCAACACAGTAAATATTTCTATATTAAGATCTACTTTTGTTACAGGTGTGGGTGATATATTCCATAATTTTAACCAGCCTGTCATATGTTTGACCCAAAATTATTTATTCAAGAGAAAAATAATGAAATTAAATAAAATAAAAATAAATAAAATAAAATATGCACCTCTGTTTCTTATTGTTGCTTTTTAATCTTCATTAAAATTGTTCCTGTAATAGTATACCCAAATGATTTTCTTATACAACAGAAGTATTATCATTTTCCTTTTTTTTTTTTTTCTTTATTTTTTTTCCCTGATTTTTATGTAGCACATAAATCACCTCCCTTGACCTGCTGGTCATTCTTCTTTAGATACAGTCCAGGATATGGTTGGCTTTCTGAGCTGCAAGCTCACACTGCCAGTTTATGTTGAGTTTCTCATCAACCAAGACACCCATTTTCTTCTCCAAAGGGCTGCTCTCAATCCAGTCTTCACCCAGTCTATCTTTCTTCTTGGGATTGCCCCAGCCCAGATGCACGACCTTATACCTGGCCTTGTTGAACCTCATGAGGTTCACACAGGCCTACCTCTCAAGCCTGTCAAGGTCCCTCTGGATAGTATCTCTTTCCTACAGCATGTAGACTGCACCACACACCTTGGTGTTATTGGTAAACTAGCTGAAGGTACGCTTGATCTCACTGTACATGTCACCAACAAAGGTGTTAAACAGCACTAGTCCCCATACTGACCCCTGAGGAACACCACTTGTCACAGGTTTCCACCTGTGCATCAGTCTGTTGGCCACAACTCTTTTACTGTGACCATCCAACCTGTTCCTTATCCACTGAGTTATCTATCCATCAGTCAAATCCATGACTTAGAGTCAAGGATATCATGTGGGACAATGTCAGCGCTTCACATAAATCCAGGCATATGATGCCAATTGCTCTTCCCTTATTGACCAACACTGTAACTCCATCATAGAAAGCTGCCAAATTTGTAAGGCATGATTTGCCCTTGGAAACCATCTTGGATATCACCAATTTCCTCTCTGTGTGCCTTAACATAATTTCCAGGAGGATCTACTCTATGATTTTGCCAAGCATAGATGTGAGACTGACTGGCCTGTAGTTCCCTAGGTTCCCCTTTTATCCTACTTTTACAAATGGGGGTTATGTTTCCCCTTTTCCAGTCAGTGGGAACTTTACCGGATTGCCACAGCTTCTCAAATATGATGGACTGTGGCTTTGCAACTGCATCTACCATTTCCCTGAAGACCTGTGGATAGATTTCATCAGGTCCCATGGACTTGTGCAACTTCAGGTTCCTTAGATGGTCTCACATCTAATCTTTTCCTACAGTGAGTAGTTGTTTATCAAAGTCCCTGGCTTTGCCTTCTGAAACTTGGGTGATTTGGTTAGAGAACTTGACAGTGAATGAAGACTGAGGCAAAAAAGTCATTGAGTACCTCAGCTTTCTCCATAACCTGGATAACCTGTTTCCTTCCAAAGAGGGCCCGTATTTTCCTAATTTTCCTTTTATCATCAGCATATCTATTGAAGCCTTCGGTAGGATTCCTTTTTTTTTTTTTTTTTTTTTTTGTTTGTTTGTTTGTTTGTTTGTTTGTTTAAGTTTGGCCAGGAGCTCTTTGTTCATCCATGCAGGCTTTCTGGCATTTTTACCTGACTTGTTGGGATTCATCACTCATAATCTTGGAGGAGGTGATTCTTGAATATTAACCAGCTTTCTTGGGCCCCTCTTCCATCCAGAGCTTTGTCCCATGATACTCTAGTAAGCATAGCACCTCCCCTTATTAGCTCCTCTATCACTTGGAGAAAAAAAGTTATCATCAACTATCTGTTATCAGCTATTCTCTTTTACTTCATAGATTTCCTTGGAGTTCCTTGCAACTTGTTAAAAGTAATAACTGTTTAAAAATAGCTTTTTCTTACAATAAACTGTCTTATTGAGAAATCAAAACCATGAGACAGACATTTTTTCTATACTTTTAGTATAAAATATTCAAAATAATTATTTTAAAATTAATCTTCCTCCATCCCAAATCCTTCAATGTTTTAGGATTCAGACTTATATCTGACACTTCCATTCATTTTGCAGAAACTCTGTGTTATTCATCTGAATACTTTTCTTGAAATCAAAAAAGAGGAATTTTCTATAATTTTTCTGGCTTTAATATATATATATTTACTCAAATACTTATATGATTGTTTCACACGCTTATTTAATTTTCAAAGACCATCAGACAATATGTTGAATATAGAAATTCTGCAGCAAAGGCACACCTATAGGCTGGAGGAGACTGGTATGTAAGATCATGTTATAGTCAATTCCTCATAAAAATTATTGAAATGCTGTTCTCTCAATGAAGGAAATTTCATCAACTTTTTCTTGAATGTCTGGAAAAGGGAAGGTTAATTTCTCTTAATTTTTGTCTCTTTTGTTCTTACCAATAACTATGCATGTTATTTCCAAATGCTATTAACATTTCTTTCCTTGCAAAGCAAGCATTAACATATCTTTTTTTGCAAAAGAGATAAAGGATAATAAGAAAGGTTTTTTCAAGTATATAAACAGCAAAAGGAAGACTAAGGATAATGTGGGTCCCTTGCTGAATGAGGGGGGTGTCCTGGTCATGGGAGACGCCGAGAAGGTGGAGATACTGAATACTTTCTTTGCTTCAGTCTTTGCTTCAAGGACTCCCCCCCCCCCCCCCTCCCCCGGGACTCCTCACCACTGGTGAGAGGACAAAGGATCTGGGAAATGGAGAGCTCCACCCTGGTTGACAAGGGAGTGGTTCAGGAGTGTCTGAGTGGGCTCAATGCACACAAATCCATGGCTCCCGATGGGATGCATCCATGTGTGCTAAGGGAGCTGGCAGAGAGGCAGAGGTGATCGCCGAACCACTCTCTATCATCTTTGAAAGGTCCTGGAGAATGGGTGAGGTGCCTGAAGACTGGAGGATAGCCAATATCACTCCGGTCTTCAGGAAGGGCAAGAAGGAAGATCCGGGAAACTACAGGCCAGTCAGTCTCACCTCTGTCCCTGGAAAGGTGTTGGAATAGATTGTTCTGGATGCCATCTCCAAGCAATTGGAAGAGAAAAATGTTATGAGGAGTAGTCAGCATGGATTCACCAAGGGGAAGTCATGCTCGACCAACCTCGTTGCCTTCTATGATGGCATCACCAGCTGGGTAGATGGGGGGACAGCAGTGGATACAATCTACTTTGACTTTAGCAAGGCTTTCGATACTGTCTCTCATGACATCCTGCTAGCAAAACTGAGAAAGTGTGGGATAGATGAGTGGACAGTAAGGTGGGTTGAGAACTGGCTGACTGGTCGAGCTCAGAGGGTGGTGATTGGCGGCGCAGAGTCTGGCTGGAGACCAGTGACTAGTGGTGTTCCCCAGGGGTTGGTGCTGGGTCCAGTCTCGTTCAACATCTTCATTGACGACCTTGATGAGGGAATAGTGTCTGCCCTCAGCAAGTACAGCCATGACACAAAGCTGGGAGGAGTGGCTGACATGCCAGAAGGCTGTGCTGTCATTCAGTGAGACCTGGACCGGCTGGAGAGATGGGCAGGAAGAAACCAAATGTGGTTTAATAAAAGCAAGTGTAGAGTCCTGCACCTGGGAAGGAACAACCGGAAGTATCAGTACAGGCTGGGGGACGACTTGCTGGAGAGGAGCTCTGCGGAGAAGGACCTGAGGGTCCTGGTGGACGACAGGTTGACCATGAGCCACCAGTGTTCCCTGGTGGCCAAGAGGGCTAATGGGATCCTGGCGTGCATTAAAAGGAGTGAGGCCAGCAGGTCAAGGGAGGTGATTCTCCCCCTCTACTCTGCCCTGGTCAGGCCTCACCTGGAGTACTGTGTCCAGTTCTGGGCTCTCCAGTACAAGAAAGACAGGGATCTCCTGGAAAGAGTGCAGCGGAGGGCCACAAAGATGATACGAGGCCTGGAGCATCTTTCCTATGAGGACAGGCTGAGAGACCTGGGTCTGTTCAGCCTGGAGAAGAGAAGACTGAGGGGGGATCTTATCAATGTCTATAAATACCTGAGGGGTGGGAGACAGCAGGATGTAGCTAACCTCTTCTCAGTGGTTTGTGGGGATAGGACTAGGGGCAATGGCCGCAAGATAGAGCATAGGGAGTTCCGCACCGACATGCGGAAGAACTTCTTCATGGTGAGGGTGACAGAGCACTGGAACAGGCTGCCTAGAGAGGTTGTGGAGTCTCCTTCTCTGGAGATACTCAAGGCCCGTCTGGACGCCTACCTGGGCAGCCTGCTCTGAGGATCCTGATTTGCAGGGGGGTTGGACCCGATGAACTTTCGAGGTCCCTTCCAACCCCTACAGTTCTGTGATTCTGTGATTCTGTGATTTCTGAGTAGATTTTGGTCATACTAACTTACACCTAAAAAAAAATATAGTTTTTTTAATGACATTTTTTTTGTTCAGACCAGAAGAAAAGATAAGAAAATGGACTGTACTTTCTGCTTCAGATTGTACCTTCTGCTTCATGACCTAGATTCTCAGTCTTTAACTCCATTACTAGTAATTCAGCAAACATTCAGATGCCTCAGTGGTTGTATCAGGACAAGAAAATCAGTGTTCCTTCAACTCTGATAACTCCATCTTGTCACTTTGATAACTTTTTCCTAAGATATGCCTGTGCTTGTACCATGCCTTCAGCTGAGGCTTAATAGTCTCAGCCTCAAAGGCATTAGACAACATTGAACAATATTAATGATCTGCTTTCACTAGGGATTAATTCTGTGGAGAGTGTTTTCTTTGATATGCAGTATTCTAAAACAAGAATGGCTCCCAGTTCTGTTCTCAAATATCCCATGTCCTATATCTGTTTCCATCTCCCAGACGAATGATAGTGTTGGTGAATGTCCTAAATCCAAAGCTACTGAAAGAACAACCTGCTTTTGCTATTCTGTAATAACAGAAAATTAGTGTCTAGCACAAAAGCAAAAAATCAAAAAGCACAAAAGCACTCTAGCAAAAGTATAGCGAGAAAACTGTTTCAATGTGTGATTCAATTTTTTTTCTGAAGCAAGAAAGAATAACATTTTGGGATTCCACAAAAGCAGTTAAGCAAGCATACAACACTATAACAGAGATATTTAAGGTAAGTTGCAAGATGACTCTGATTGGATATCACTTGAGGAACAAGATAAAATCCTCAGTGGATGTATGAAAGAGGATAAAATTAAGAATGCACACATACCTGTTTTATGAAGAGCTGGACTGTTTACAATGAACAACTCAAGGAATGCAAATGCCTGTATGAAGCATGTTATTACCTTTATTCCCCAAACATAGTAGATAGAATATAAAATTATCAGCCGTGAAAAATTATCTCATAGAAAGCATGACCCACATCATAACATTTCTTTGGCAATTTTCTGCACATTTAATAGGCACAGTAGAGAGAATCACAGGAAAGAAACAAAGAGTAAACATAATGATACTATAAATTTGCATAGCATATAGAGTTCCGTATTACTAAAAAATTATAATTCCAATTATAATTTCAATTTCAGTAATTATAATTTCAGCAAAAACCCTAAGAAGCTTTACCAGAAAATTCCTGAAACTATGGAAAATATCACATGCCCTCGCCACAGAATAATGGCCACTTGGTAAGAGATCTTTTTATTTTTTTATTTTATTATTATTATTATTATTATTTTTTCCAGGAGCAGTAAGGTAGAGTGCTTTTTCCTAAGGAATCCCAAGGTACTTGTACCTACATTCCTCCTTACACACTCTTTAGATACATTTCCTAGCCCTTTTCCAATATATGATAAAAAAAGATTTCTCTCATATAGGCAGAAAAACAAACAAATAAACAAACAGCAGCAACTAAACAATAGGATCTACAACATAATTTCATTACCTGGAATCCATATAGGCCAGTTTGAAAGTAAGTCTCACTGCTATTCCGTTCCTTCAGTAAAAGAAGAATATATGAAAAAAAGTGACAATTTAGGGAAATATGACTCAGCATGCTTTTTAAAGAAATATTATTGAACTAAAGATGGGATTTATCAGATGTAAAATCTGCCTTTTATGGAGAAGATATGAGAATTTTTATACATATTAAAGTTTTAAAGGCAAATTTCATCTAAGTCCGTACATAAATGACATGAACTTATGATGTTATTCAGAACATTGAAATAGCTTGTCTTTTTTAGAGCAGTTCTTGAAGGTATGATAAAAACCTGAAAAGCATGCTATGTATTTTTCTATGTACTTAGCTGTGGAACTTTTATAAGCCAAGCTGTACATATATTATTTTCTCCCAGTCTGTGGATGAGTGAAGACCTATCTATACAATTAGATACTTAATCTCATTATTATTATTATTATTATTATTATTATTCCTATAGTTTACATGGCACAACTCAAATTTGCACCTCTATTTACCATGCTAGAAGACAAAATATAATCTTTTCAGAAGTGGCCTGAATTGGTAGCTACATACTCTTTTACTTTAATCCTGAAGCAGGCATATAATATAATATTTGTCTACCACTATCATGATGACTTCCTACTTTAGCTTGACTCTGCCATTGTCTCCCTAACCTCTTTCCAAACTTTCAGGACTGTCTTGTTCTGAGAACAAGTATGTCATCTCTTTGGGTGTCCAATTTCTGCCATCTCCATCCTAATTACAGCAAGAGCTACCTCTGCATTTGCATTTCATCTGTTATATTCTTTATTGGATATGAACATCTGTAAGAGTGTCCATTGCCCATTGTCCAATTAATTTTAACTTCTCATTGTGAATTCATTTTGTCATCTTCCTATATCTAACTTTACACATATGCAGAAGTATACGTGTACAGACACATGTGCATTCACACACATGCACACGTTTACTCACAGCTTCTTCTCTTCAGTTATGTTTGACTTTTCAGAAGACTTACAGTCACAAGACTATGAAAATACTCTTATGTATTGTCCTTCCCACTTGTCCCTCCCATGCAGTTTTCTACAATGTCAATAAAACTACCTGGGACAGAAAGGAACTGAGTGTGTGCTATAGTCCCCTGCTCACAATAATTGTGTGAATGGACTCGGGTAAATTATGCTGTGAGCCAGTTATCTGCCCCTTGAAAAGAAGAAAATCAGATGGCAAGGAAAGAGCTGGCTGCTCATTTAAACACTCCTGTAACAGCTGGAGACCTAGTTCAAGAGATATAAATTTATCTGGAACATGGTGGAATTAGGGAAGCAGAGTGCAGAAAGATGGAAAGAGAGCCAGAAAAGAAATTATCACTCTTTTGATAAGAGCCAAAAATAGCCATCAGAGAAGATTCTCACTGTGTACAGAGCTCATGATACAACTGTACAAACCTTCCTAGAAAGGTTTTGAGGTCACCTAGAAAATACTTAATTATCACAAGGTTTGGAACAGCTGAATTGAGCAACAGTTGCTCATATTACTTAGCATCTGAAAAGAGAGAGAAGTATGCACAAACCCTGCCAGCCACTCTAAACAAAATTTTTACTAGGATAAAATATAATATCTGGGGACTCCATATTAAACTGTCTGCAGCAGTTGTGTAGATAATATTTCTTCTCTTCCTCCTTTTTTTTTTTTTTTTTTTTTAAGGAAGCTGGGTATTTTTAAGTAGGCACCCTCAGAACATATTTATTATCAGTCTTTTTCTAGAACATTTCTCCTTCTAGATGTCAGAATCTAGTGGCCCCCAAAGTCCTTCATTTCAAATATTTCTTCAATGCCGCACACATAGCAGAAGGGGCAAAATCTCCAAATTGGCAAGCTGAAGAGAGACTATTTGAGCAGCTATAAAAAATACAAGATATTAAATTTTCAGTCAATACATCTGGACGGTTAATTTTTAAGGAAGTCTGTCCTACTAAATCAAGACATCTGGTAGCCCGAGTCCCAGATGAAACTAGTTTATGATCTCACATAACAACAAGAGGAGTGAATCTTAATTTCCTAGACAACTTTTGCTTTCTACATGAAAACTCCTGCCGATGAGTTGGCACTGCTAGAAATATTCACATCTGTATAAGCATTTTTACTTGTGAAATAACAGAGACATGAGTGTGGTACACTAATTGCAAATGTTTTGTAAATTGTTCCACTGGAAAACAACATCCTAAAGTAATAAAATATAACAAACAATATATCAAAATAATATACAATATAGAAAATAATAGATATATAATATATATATATATATTTTTCAGCAACTATTATCATTATAACAAAACAGTGTTTGTTGGGTTTCTGTGGATATATGGTGGATATAAACAACACTCTGCTGTCCTAAAATTATTAGGGGAAGCAACTTCTATTTTCTGTCACAAATAAAATAAAATTAAAATAAAGTAAAATAAAATAAAACAAACAAAAATAAAATAAAATAAAATAATGGTGAGGGGAACATGAATCCAAATCAACACCAAACTTCCCATATTTGAGATTGTTATGTTATGTTGTTATGTAAACATTGAGATGGTTATTTTGCAAAGAGGTAACAGCATGCAGATTTTAAGGCAAAATCTCTTTTTTATTCTTAAATAACAATATTTTTCATGAGTTTTTAAGGATGGAATTAGGAACATTGTATCTCCCAGTTCCTACTGGTCAGGGAATAAAGATTAGGGAAAAACAAAAATAAATTTACAAATTTCAACTAACACAAGGTTCTAGCATATCCAGAGGTTGCAGCCATCAGTGAAAATAAACTCTAGTTTGGTCAACTGGTTGATCCAATATCTTTGTGTGTTTGATTTATAATTGGCACAATAAGGAAACCTTCTTAAGGTTTCATCCAACTTTGTGGATGTGGCACTAAGGGTCATGGTTAGAAATGGGACTCAGTATGTCAGGCTGATGGCTGGACTTGATCATCTTGAAGGTCTTTTCCAACCCAGATGATTCTATGATTCCATGGCTGTGACTATCAATTCAGAGGAGAATATATTTTTCAGACCTTAAATAGAAAAGTATATATATTTACCACATCTCAGGAGCAGGTCAGTTTGCTGTCCATTCTCTCTCTGTCTTACTCTATGTATTTTCCAGCAGGTGGGCAGACGACCGAAGTCTTCATGCTGTGATGTCTCTCCTTACTATCTATGATCCAAATGACATGAAGGTAACTTTAAAATACTAATACCAACAACGTGTTGTTCCAACACTTAACCATTGACAAAATGCAACAGCATGTTACAACATTATTATTGTTGTTATTATTATTATTATTTAATGAAGCTTAAACTCATTACAGCTTTTTCTTTGGTTGGTTTTTAATTATGCACCCATGCATAACCCCCGAAAGCTCACACATGGATATTCAGGATAAGCATGGATGGGATGCAGAAGAGAAAATTACAGTCATTTACAAAGCAATGGCCATTTTTTACTTTCCAGTGTACAACAACTATATAGTCTCATTTCATTAATATTACCTAAAAAATTAATATCTCTCTGTATATATCGTTCTCTTAACCCCTTGTAGATACTACATGAATACATGTAATTATTAAGATAAAATGTCAAAGAAGAATTCAACTGAAGAGTAGAAACCTGTGGTAGGAATGACCCCACACTTCCCAAGGAAGGATAAGTCTCTGAATCAGGGAAAGTAATACAACTGAGTGAAAGATAAGAGTGACTTATGAGCAATTATGAACAATATTATTAGAACATGTTGATTGAGAGGCTGTTTTATTTTTTCCTAAAATTTCTCTTCCAGTATCATACAGTCACAGAATCATCTAGGTTGGAAGAGACATCCAAAATCATCTAGTCCAACCTCTGACCTAATACTAACAAGTCCTCCACTAAACCATATCACTAAGCTCTACATCTAAACATCTTTTAAAGACCTCCACAGAATCCCTGCTAGGAGCCACCAAGGATTCCTTTTTTTAAAAAATAAAAATAAAAATAAAAATATATATTTCCTCCTTTTTTTTTTTCCTCCTTTGTTTTTATTAGTGGAATCTTAACTCTAGTGGAATTAAGGAATAACTTATTTTGAATACAAATTCAAAATTTATAATTCATATGCAAAAAATAGGAAAGCAGAAGAAAACTAGTTAAAATGTCATTGACAATTTTAGTTGCCACAAAAGGCAAATTCTGTGCCATGTGAATATTGTCATATCCCACCCATCTAGGAAGTCCCAAATCTGGATTCCAGTGATGACCAGAATTTAATTTATTTAACTAGCATTTACTTGTAAATGTAAACATTTGACTGTAGATGCTTAAATTTACATATAAGTGTTTCAGACTGCCTCCAACAGCTGGGGCTCTTTTCAGTTTCAAAAGCAAGCATAAGTAACTTTTGTCATTTGAGGTGGTTTTGGACAGAGGTTGATAGGTTGTACATGAGACCTGTACTTTTCAAGACTGGCTGAAGGAAGATGGGCAGGATTTGCTGGGGCATCTCAAATGACATGAGTGTGCTACCAGATGGATCCTTTTGAGCCTGTGGGTGTGTGCACTTCCCTAGAAACACTGAAAAATACAAAGCTGTACTAGTAAAGCTCAAATTCTTTCACTAATCCTGAATCTGTCTATAACTTTATTCATGTAGTTGAATGGGTTACAGTGGGACGATTTGTTGACTAAGTTGGGGTGAGAAAAAGTCACTGAATGTTTACCTATGCCATATAAAACACTTCAGATTTTCTTTCTAAATATTGAATGAAAAAGATCACTTAGGTCTCTAAAAATAAAGAATTGAAAAATAAGTTCCTCCTTACAATAATTATTCATAATACTTTTATGTAAAAATACTTTTATGTAAAAGACTAATCCCACCTTACTTTGTGTAATATTGTCCTAAAATACTAAAATTTCTTAATTTGCATTTGACTTTTTTTTTTTTTATTTAGCTATGCATTCGTTATGATAGCCTACATTTTTTTTTCTCTTCCTTTCCCAGGTTTATTACAAATTTTTTGGAAGACAATGTAATCTTTTAATGTATCTGAGGAATCTGATCTGTTTTGTTTATTTCTTCTATGAGTTAATGGCATTAAATACCATGTGGAACTGCACATTCTGAATTTCATTTCTTGCATCTTGTAAACTTACAAGTTTAATTCCTGATGTTCCTTTTAAAATATACTTGTAGATCTCCCTTGGTATTGAAGTATTTGAAGGTGGAGAGGACATTTTAAAAACATATTTCCAGTCTTCCTCTTTCCAACCACATTCCCAGTCTGTTTTGGCCTTTATTAATTGCTCATGAGAAATGGTTTGGTTTCACTCCTAAATAGGTGTTTGGTGACACTTATTAATTGATGGAAAGTCTGGGAAAGATCAGCATTTCTTCATCAACAAGGCAACATTTCTGAACCCTTCAGGGTTCATCTTCAAGACAGATAAATAAGTATGCCACAAACCAGCCTCTCCAAGCAACACAGGGCTATGGTAAAAACATTTACCATATTTACCATTTACCATATTTACCATCAAATACAACATACTGCTCAAATTGAGCTTTCTGGAAAGCAGTACATACAGATCATAAAATTATATTCCATGTTGGAAGAATCACTGAGTCCAGATGAGTCCAGAAGAATCACTGAGTCCACATTCCAGACAGGATGGCCCAAAACTGAGACTGTATGTCTGATAACATTGTCCAACAGTTTCTTGAATTCTGTCAGGCTCAGTGCCATGAGCATGTGTGCATATTCAAAGTGTTTTATTAAACAATTGCCCTTTAAATTCCATAGTTTATTTTACAAAAAGTCATACTATTTTATAAGACAATAAATATTAATTAATAGGTCTTACAACAATTTTATTTAGTTAGTTTTACTTTATTTTTATTTTATTTATTTATTTATAGATAATAGATTGCATAACATTAAGAGCATAACAGTTAATTTTGTCTAACTAAATTCCATAGCCTCTATTTTTCTCCTTTTTGACCAAAGACCATACAAACTTATATTTATGGCACAGCAATATATGATTCAAAGTTAGAGAGAAAGATGGAGCCAGGACATTTTTTACCTTCCTGTGACTTCTTAGGTGTACTTCTTATCTTTAAATGTATTCTGTATTATTACAAGTAGCTTAAGCAGTAATAGGAGTAGTAGCAGAAGCAGCATTAGTAGTAGCAGTAGAAGCAGTATTATTATTTTTCCTAAGTCAGTACTGATGCACCCCAAAGTGTCTGTATTTTAATATAATAATGTCATGCTTTTGGCTGGTGCTAAAATCTAGATGCCTGTGCCAACTTTTGGAAATTTGGTATTTGCATCACCAAATTGTTTTTAATTGGTCATTTCTAGGGAAATCTGAAGGGAAGACATAATTTCTCATTTCTTCAATATATAAATGAATATTTCTTATAGTACTTTCAGTAATCACGTGTACTGCAACAACAACCTGACAGTTGATAGAAGCATAAAAATCTTCTGGGTTAGTAGAATTCTGTAGATATTAACAATACATGATTAACTTGTTAATTATCTGGATACAGTTTTTCTATCAAGAATGAATCCTTACAACTTGTTCACTGTCGTAATTATCTAGAATACAGTGGCTTTCTCAAGCTAATTAATGAGATGGAGAAATGGAAGATTTCTTCAGTTCTGTCATAGCTCATTTGCACTGAAAGAAAAGTGAGGAAATCTCAAAAGTAATACAAAGAGTTGTGTCTACTGTTTTATGTGACATGCCCAGAGGATGAAGCAGTTATTGGAGAATGTGGCCCACAGCCATATGTTTTGACAGTATCTTATGTAAAGCTTTACTTGCACAGAATACTTGATTTTTTATTATTATTATTTGTCTAAGAAAAATCTTAGATGTTAATGAGTTTATTTTTACATTTCCCATGTATAAAAAATATTCATATTTATTTCATTTTTATTAGCTTTTTACAGAAGATTGTAAAACTTATTAAAAAAATTAACTTAATACTATAATTTATAGTATGAATTTGTTAATATAGATGATATATAGAGATGATCTCTGCAGGAAGATCACATAGACAATACACTCCATTTTAGGCACAAGACATCTACAGAAAAAAAAAAAAAATAGAGTATTGTCTTTGGAAAAATTAAGCCCTCTGACACATTATTTTTCTAAAACTGAAACACTAATGTAAAAGTTGTTCTGAGAAATGGTGGTACCAGCTATAAAAATCAATTTCTAATGTCAGTTCTGGCCATGTAATAGGCCATGCATAGGTTTCTAGAGATTTGGGATGTTAACAGTATTTGGAAGATTTAAAGTATTAGCTACTTTGTCCCATAAGTAAAGAGTGTATACCAACAGAATGCGGCAAGCTCTGCTATGGCTGTATCAAAATTAATATTCACTGTAAGAGACAGAAACTGTTGGCAAAAATATTATCTGATTGTGTATGCAAAGATTGTATCAAATTGCATTTGCACAGGCAGCTAGAATGCTGTCATCCTTAATTCTCAAATCCTTAACTTTTGAATTCTGCTATGTTTTTTAACATATTTTTTCACTACAGTGTGTAATGTATCATACATATATGCAGAAAAGTTGGTTTTGACAGTAGCAAGTTCTCACTTTACCTGCTTTTAGCTTTCTTTTCTAGGAATAATAACATTTCATAATTTGCAACAGAATTGACTTTTTTTTTTTTTTTTTTTTTTTTTTTCCCATTACTTTAAGCTGGCATAGCTAAGTTTTCTATAGCAGTTAATTTTATTTTGATATGCATTTATATATATTTTGAATTGTCTGACAGGAAATGGAAATCAAATACATAAAAGTGTTCTGTTATGCTCTGTCTATTCTGGTCTCACAGATATGGTAAAAAGGTGATGCTTTTAAAAGTCTTTTCCTCCTACAAAGGTAATCTATACTATCAAGACAAAACTGTGCTAAATAAATAAATAAATAAGTAATTAAGTAAATAAATAAAGCAATCCCTAGAAGTATCAATCAGCATTGCCACTAAATCTGTATTCCATCAGATTTCAACGTCATTTTATTTTAGCAAGCAGATGATGCAATCCTCAGCTGTTGGGAATGTTGATGGACTCATGCTGTTTGGCACAGCTAGTGTTGTACTTTTTAAAGAATAACACTACACTGATTGACAGCAATTATATATTTCAGTTATGCATACAATACTCAGCATGGAGTGATGGATTGTAAAAATTTGATGTTTCACCAATTAAAAAATGGTAAGAGGAGGTAAGAGGCTGTCTCATATCTTTGTCTCATAAACTTTAGCTTTGATTAACTTTGATTTTCGGAAAGTCTGAGAGCTTTCAGGTTACAGTAAAGAGAAGCTATTAGTCATTTAATGGGCTTGATTTACTTGACCTTTGCCTGTTTAACACTAAAAAGTCTGAAATTTTTAAAATATCTAAGATGTGAAGAGGGGTCAGGCAGTTTTGGGAATTTACCTTCCCTAAAGGAATTCTAAGGAATTCTAGAGTGTTATATACAGATCAGTAAGAACATATTGTAGCTTCAGAAGAAAAAAAAAAAAAAAAAAAAAAAAAAAAATGGTTTTTTTTTTTTTTTTTATAATTTTTTTTTTTATAAATAAAAATAGGAATTTAAAAAAAAACTTTTTTTTTTTTTTTTTTTTTTTTTAATAACCCAGCTCTTGAGACATGAGGTTCCATTTTATCATTTCTTTGATTCACTCGTCCATGAAATCTTGTATTTGTAGTTTTCATTATAAGAAATATATACATATTTGTATTGCTCAAAGTACATCATGAACCACTTCCAATGGAAAAACCTTCTAAATGGTAAATTAAATCCTACTTTCCTCAAACTACATGCCTGAAGTGTACAATTTGGTATAAAAGGGGTTTAAATCACTTGTCCAGAAAGAGTCAAAGGTAAGGTTTATTTTTGAAAATGAAAATTTTTAGCTGAGACAGCAGAGTTGAAAAACTAATCCATAAAATGGAAAATTGTACTAAACAAAATTAGAAAACTTGTGATAAAATGACATTATGTTACTGCTTCGTGACATGCAAGGATTCACTGACTCAGAAGGATGATGTAGGGCACAAACAATGTCAAGATCTTTGTGAGTGAAAGGTTAGTTTTGAAGGGAGTAACTATCAATTTATTGGAAGTGGGTTCTTATTCAACAGTTCAATCCATGCTGCATTACCTGCTCAGTATGTAACAACTTAGGTAGATTTTTTAAATTATTATTGTTATTATTTTTTATATATGTACACTTAACTGTAGGATAGATCTGTGTTCATTTCATAGGAAGTGTCTTTACTGGAAATAATAGGCTGAATATTAGGCTGAATATTGTTGAATATATGGAAATAATAGGCTGAATATTTCTTCAGCATGTAATTTCTAGACCTGTATTAATTAGTTTTACCTATCTAAGATATGTATTCCACAGTAATAGACATATGTTTTGGCCAAAAAATAGAATAAAATAATATCTGAAAATCTATGTTTCTTCTTCAGGAGATGGCCTATATTTTATTGAATACTGTGAAAGTTCTCACTGATAATTAACATTGTGCTTAGGTTGCCAGGTTCTCAGCCACCTGAATGATGTTTTTTAAAAAGAGGTATTTGGTAAGTTAAAACTAATTAGGATAGAAAAAAAAAAAAAAAAAAAAAAAGGAAAAAAAAAATATGGATAAAAAGAAAAAAAAAAAAAAAAAAAAAAAAAAAAAAATAAAAAAATTTTGAATTAAAAAATTTTTGGACCCAAATTTTAAAATAAGAAAAAAAAAAAAAAAAAAAGTATTTTCTCTCTCTAGATAGCCTGCTAGGGAGAACATTAAGCTACTCCTTTATAGCCTCTTCCTAAACATTTTTGTTTTCTGGGTATAGCATTACTGCTTCTAAATGGCTACCACATTTATAATTCAAAGAAATGCAGATGTTGTTGGAATTCAGCAATGCAGTGAAGCAGACCCTCTGCTCACCCTGCTGTTGCTGAAAATCTATAAAATGAAAGGTTCTTCATAAATGTAAAGTAATATTCCAGTTGGTATTTGAAGAGGGTTTGCATAATGAAACTATTTAAATACGGTAACTAAAAACTGGAGGCAACAATTTGCTTTTTAATACCTATGGAAGAATACTGCAAAACATTTAGTCAACATTAAAGATTATAAGTATATTAAAAAGTATATTATAAGTATATTAAATACTCTTCCTACAGTCACATTATAGAAAAATATGCCTTAAAATGTCTCTCTATTTTCTAAGTCACTGAAAGTGTATCAAATACACCTCTCTATGCTTAAATCAAAAATTGGTCCTGGTAGAGCTCAGGATCCTGCATAGGGAGCACAGCTAAAAGCAGGATTATTCCCCAAGCTTCAGGAGAGAAGACTTTGATCCTTTCAGCAGTCTACTTGGAAGAATCCTGTGGGATACAACCCTGAAGAGAAGAAGTCCAAGAAGTCTGGATGATATTCATGGATCACCTTGTCAAGAACCATCCATCTCAAAGACGAGGAAGTCAAGCTAAGGCAGCAGGAGGCCTGTATGGACAAGCAGTTGCTGACTAGACACAGGCATGAAAAGGAAGTACACAGGAGGTGGAAGCAGGGTCAAATGACTTGGGATGAATATATAAGTGCTGTCTGAGTGTGCAGAAATTGAGTCAGGAAAGCCAAAGCCCATCTGGAGCTGAATCTGGCAAGGGATGGGAAGTGCGACAAGAACAGCTTCAAGCTTCAAGAGGCAGATCAGCTCCCAACAAAATAAAACAAAACAAAAACAAACAAAACAAACAAACAAGAAAAAACACAAACATACCCCGCCTCCCTCTCTCCTCCTCTAAAAAACAGCCAATCAACCAACCAAAAAAAAACACCAAGAAAACAGTTAAACAAACAAACAAACAAACAACAACAACAACAACAAGAAAAGTAATTTAGGGAAACATGGGCCTACTGCTGAACACAGAAGAGCTCTGGTGACAGAAGACACAGAAAAGGCCGAAGTACTCTATGTCTTCTTTGCCTCAGCCTCTCCTGATAACACCAGCCTTCAAGAATCTCAGGCCTCAGAGATCAGATAGAAAGTCTAGAACAAAGAAGATTTACAGTTTGTAGAGAAAGATCAGCTTAGGGAATATTTGAAAAGCTGGGCATAAACAAGTCTAATGGACTTGACGGTGTGCACCCAAGAATGCTGAGGATAGTGCTGATTTCATTGTGAGTCCACTCTCAATTTTCTTTGAAAGGTCATGGTAATTTAAAAAGGTTCCTGAAAACTGGTATAAAGCAAACTGATCTTCAAGAAGAAGGACCTGGGAACTACAGATAGGTCAGCCTTACATCATTAAGGTAGAGGTAGGCTGGAAGGTATTTCAGAAATTAATCCTAGAAACAATTTCCAGGCATATGAAGGACAAGAAAGTGTTTGATAACAGTTTGATAACAGGATCTTATCCATGTATGTAAAAACCAATGGAGTGTTGTAGGGAAGGTGGAGCCAGACTCTTCTCAGTGGTGCTTATGACAGGATGAAAGGCAATGGTCATAAATTGAAATTCTACTTGAACATAGGTGTGGTTCACCCATATGTGAGGGTGGTTGAAAACTGGCTGCCCAGAGAGGTTGTGGAGTCTCTGTCCTTGGTGATATTCTCAGAACTTGACTGGGCACAGTCCTGGCCAACCTTCTTTAGCTGACTCTGCTGTAAGCAGGGTAGAATGGTCTAGGCGATTTCCAGAGGTGCCTTCCTGTTTCAGCCATTCTATGGTTCTGTGACTCTGAACATTGAAGTTGACTCTGCTTTGAGCAGAATATTCAATTGAACTGTAGAGATCATTTTCTGCCAACTTTATTTTGTGATTCTATAAACACATTTGTTCAAAAATAATTTTGATAATTAATAATTACAAAATGAATAAAAATAATAGATTAAAGATACTTACATTTTAGTTAGGATTTTTGTGTGTGTGTGTTTGTTCGTTCATTTCTTCTCTCTGTTTTTGAATCCTGGAATTGTGTGAAATATTCTGTGCTTTTTTGAGATTTTTATTTTAACATATTAGCTATCAGACATTTCCAAATGAAGCTTGAGGAAGTCAGTCACTGTTTCAAGTACCAAATGGGATAAGACTCCATTATACATTGGAAAGCTTATTTCTTCTAATGGTTAATAATTCATTTTAATGATTACTTTCTAATATATTATCCAATAATTTATTATTCTTTTTTTTTTTTCTTTGTCTGCAGGAGGCACCTTCAGAGTAGATACTAGTGTAAAAAAAAAAAAAAAAAAAAAAAAAACAAACATTCTTAGCATGTTCCATACATTTAGCTATATTATTTGACCTTGATATCATTTTTTGTCTTTATTTTCATAGTTTCCTAAGAATATTAATTTGATGTTTTAATACATTTTCACTGGAAAACATTTAATTTACTATTCTGATACTGACAGCATTTATTGCATTCTGATCTTGTACTGTCTAACTAGATTTTAACTGTCTCAAAAAACAAAAATAAAAAGGCTTTACAAGGGAAAAAAATTACAAAACCAGCAGGTGCTTCAAATTTTGCAGACCCAAATTATGTTCTGCAAAGGATGATTAGAAAATTAAATGTTCTCTGAAAGACTCTTTTCTAGATTTTTTTTTTTTAACTAAGAGCTTTAATTTCTTCTTTTATTATTATTATTATTTTTCCTGCTGTAATGTTAGTGCTTGAGGTTATCTTTATTTTTTTATTTATTCCTTTATTAACTGATAACCTAACAGATCCCTCTATCCCTTTCTCTCCCCTCCCAGTCTCCTGTTCCACAGGTTAATTAATATTATGTTATAACTGTATAAAGATGTATAATCTCTCTTGTTATTCATCAATTGTTTGATGAGCTCTCACAACCAGATACTTAAAGGAGTAGCTAATGGTCACGTAACTATTCCTTATGAACTCCAAAGCCCTTTTAAAGTCACAGTTTCCACAATTAACTGACAACTATGTCTTTACTTGTTTGTTTATTTAACTTATTAATATGTATATTGAATAACTCTGAACTAAAAAGTAATCGTTGTGTGATCCCAGCCACAGGACAGAAGTTTTAATATTAAATAGCCTAACCAAAGAAGCATAACCTTTTGCCAATGAGGAATTTGTGTGTGTTATTGTCATTATTCTTATTCTGAATCCAAAACACAGCACCATACCAGCTACTAGGAAGAAAATTTACCCAGCCAAAACCATGACAGATATTAAGGAAGAATGCAGAAACAAGCTACAACATTTCAAATAGTTGACATATAAATTTAAATGTATGTATTAAAATTAGGAAAATCATTAATTTGTGTTTTGCGATTTGTTGGGAAAAAAAAGAAAAAATGAAAACTTCTAGAAACTCATATTCCTACCCCTCTCCCCCCCATCTAATTAATGTTATTATTAAATTAGATTTGTTTAATATAGCTCTAATGTATACTTTAGGAAGGGACCAATTCAGTGTCACCACCTGTGAGCAGTGGGATCCACTGTGACAATATTTTTCCCTTACATTTACCAATGTGACTATCAATTTAATGTAAAAGAAACAGAATTACCATGATACCTCTTGTGGTTCATGTTTCTGCAGCTACAACCATAGACAGTATTATAATCATATCCTGTTGCACTCACATTCATAAATACTAAGGTCCCATTTTATGGGTAAGTGGAACAGGTTAAAATTTTCTGTGTTCCCAAGGGCAAAGAAAGTGTTTATTGTTGAAAAGGAAGAAATCAGGACTTATGAAGATATGTGATCAATTCAAGCTTTTAGAAAAAGAGAACAGGTGGAATATTTTTTTATTTTTTTATTTTTTATTATTTTTTTTTTTTTGGTGGTGGTTTGCAGCTCTCACTATGGATAAGGTTTATAAGAAGTTAAAACTATTTTGTGTGTATGTTTTTCAAAGTTTTTGATTTTCTTCAATGTACAAAGTCCTTGTTCGTATCAATGAGAAGGCATTCATGTGAGTATCAATGACATACAGGATTTTTGGCTTCTTAGATGCTGGAAGATCTTGCTGAGGCGATCGCCCCCGGGGCAGGCGTGCTCTGCAGGCAGGGCTATTTTCCTGGCATCGAGGTCACTCGAGGCAGCCCAAGGAGCCGCCACAACCCGGCAGCCCTCGTGAGGGACACTGACGAGGCGTAGGCAGAGCCAGCAGTGCCCCCTCCCCGGCTGCTCAAAAGCAGCCCCTTGGGAGCGCGAGCGACCAGGATGGGCAAACGGTGGGGCGCGTCAGAAAGGCGGGGTGCGTCAGTTTGTGCGGCAGTTCGCGCAGGCAAGTTGAGCAGGGAGGGCAGAGCGATCCCCCCACCCCTAAGAACACCTCAACTGATGGTTTTCGATCAGTAGCTAGGCCACTATGGTCCTCGCTAGGCAGAGAGCTCGCACTAGAAAGTCTGTAGCCACCCAGACAGACTGCCCACTCAAAAATGCGGCAGTTCAGGTCTCTAGATGCAGGAAGTGCCAGAGCCTGTTGCTGCCATCTGAAGGAGGAAGAGATAGTGTGTGTGTGAGGTGCGAGCAGGTGGATGACCTGGTCCACCTGGTGGCAGAGCTCAAGGAGGAGGTGGAGAGGTTGAGGGCCATCAGGGAGTGCGAGCGGGAGATAGACTGGTGGAGCAACTCCCTGCAAGGCCTGAAGGAGAGGCACCGGGATTAGACTCCCCAAATGGGGGTGGACCCCCTGCCCGGTCACTGTCGGGCAGAGAGAGGGGACCTAGGAGTTGAGGAGGAATGGAGACAGGTCCCTGCTTGACGTTGCAGGAAACTCCCCCCACTGCCTGCCCCACCTCCCCAGGTGCCCTTATGGAACAGGTTTGAGGCCCTGGAGCTTGAGAGAGCAGTGGATGAGGGTGTGACAGAAAAGTTAACCAGGAAGCCTAGGGCAAGGAAGTCTGCTCCACGCCTCAAGACTGCTCCCACCAAGAAGGAAAGAAGGGTGGTCGTGGTGGGTGACTCCCTTCTCAGAGGAACAGAGGGCCCTATCTGTCGGCCTGACCCTACCCATAGGGAAGTCTGCTGCCTCCCTGGGGCCAGGGTCAGGGATGCTGCCAGAAAGCTTCCCAGCCTGGTTCGCCCCTCTGATTACTACCCGCTACTGATAGTCCAGGCTGGCAGTGATACCACTGATGAGAGACGCCTAAAGGCTATCAAACAGGACTTCAGGGGGCTGGGACGGTTAGTGGATGAAGCGGGAGTACAGGTGGTGTTTTCGTCCATTCCTATAGTGGCAGGGAATGGTTCAGAGAGAACACAAAAAGCCCACCTGATAAACACGTGGCTCAGAGGCTGGTGCCAACACAGAAGTTTTGGGTTCTTTGACCACGGGGTGCTCTACTCAGCACCCGGCCTGATGGCCGCAGATGGGTCCCAACTGTCCCCAAGGGGAAAATGGATCCTGGCCCAGGAGCTGGCAGGGCTCATTGAGAGGGCTTTAAACTAGGTAAGAAGGGGGACGAGGATGAAACAAAGCTTGTTGGAGGTGTGCCAGGGGGAACAGTGGCAAGGCTCGGGGAGAAGGCTAAGGCCCAGCTGAAGTGCATTTACACTAATGCACGCAGCATGGGCAACAAGCAGGAGGAGCTGGAAGCCATTGTGCAGCACGCAGGCTATGACTTGGTTGCCATCACGGAAACGTGGTGGGACCACTCTCATGACTGGAGTGCTGCAATGTCTGGCTATAGGCTCTTCAGAAGGGACAGGCAGCATGAAAGGGGTGGTGGAGTGGCTCTCTATATTAGAGAGTGTTCTGATGTCATCAAACTTGAGGCTGGGAATGACAAGGTGGAGTCACTATGGGTTAGGATCAGTGGAAAGGCCAACAAGGGAAGCATCCTAGTGGGGGTCTGTTATAGACTGCCAAACCACGATGAGGGGACGGCTGAGGAGTTCTACAGGCAGCTGGCAGAAGTTGCGAAATCATCAGCGCTTGTTCTTGTGGGGGACTTTAACTTCCCAGACATATCCTGGAAACACAACACAGCCCAGAGACAGCAGTCCAAGATGTTTCTGGAGAGCGTGGAAGATAACTTCCTGATGCAGCTGGTTGGTGAGCCTACCAGGGGAGGTGCCCCGCTAGACCTTCTGTTCACTGACAGAGGAGGACTGGTGGGAGATGTGCTGGTCGGGGGCTGTCTTGGGCAGAGTGACCACAAAATGGTAGAGTTCTCGATACTCGGCGAAGTCAGGAAGGGGATCAGTAAAACTGCTGTCTTGGACTTCTGGAGGGCTGACTTTGAGCTGTTCAAGACACTGGTTGGCAGAGTCCCTTGGGAGGCAGTTCTGAAAGACAGAGGAGCCCAGGAAGGCTGGGCGCTCTTCAAGAAAGAAATCTTAATGGCTCAGGAGCGGTCTGTCCCCACGTGCCCAAAGACGAGCTGGCGCAGAAGAAGACCAGCGTGGCTGAGCAGAGAGCTGTGGCTCAATCTTAGGAGAAAAAAGAGGGTTTATAATCTTTGGAAAAGAGGGCGGGCCACTCAGGGGGACTACAAGGATTCTGCAAGGACAAAATCAGAAAGGCCAAAGCTCATCTGGAGCTCAATCTGGCCACTGCTGTTAAGGACAACAAAAAATGTTTTTATAAATACATCAGTACCAAAAGGAGGACTAAGGAGAATCTCCACCCTTTACTGGATGTGGGGGGAAACTTAGTTACCAGAGATGAGGAAAAAGCTGAGGTGCTTAATGCCTTCTTTGCCTCAGTCTTTAACAGCAAAACCAGTTGTTCTCTGGACGCCCAGTACCCTGAGCTGGTGGAAGGGGATGGGGAGCAGAATGTGGCCCCCACAATCCACGAGGAAATGGTTGGCAACTTGCTACAGCATTTGGATGTACGCAAGTCGATGGGGCCGGATGTGATCCACCCAAGGGTACTGAGAGAACTGGTGGAGGAGCTGGCCAAGCCACTTTCCATCATTTATCAGCAGTCCTGGCTATCGGGGGAGGTCCCACTCAACTGGCGGCTAGCAAACGTGACGCCCATCTACAAGAAGGGACGGAGGGTAGACCCAGGGAACTATAGGCCTGTTAGTTTAACATCAGTGCCAGGGAAGCTCATGGAGCAGATTATCTTGGGTGTCATCATGTGGCAGTTGCAGGGCAAACAGGCGATCAGGCCTAGTCAGCATGGGTTTATGAAGGGCAGGTCCTGCTTGACGAACCTGATCTCCTTCTATGACACGCTTAGTGGATGAGGGAAAGGCTGTGGACGTGGTGTACCTTGACTTCAGTAAGGCATTTGGCACCGTTCCCCACAGCATTCTCCTCAGGAAACTGGCTGCTCATGGCTTGGACTGGCGTACACTTCGTTGGGTTAAGAGCTGGCTGGATGGCTGGGCCCAGAGAGTTGTGGTGAATGGAGTCAAATCCAGTTGGAGGCAGGTCAATAGTGGAGTCCCCCAGGGCTTGGTACTGGGACCAGTCCTCTTTAACATCTTCATCGATGATCTGGACAAGGGGATCGAGTGCACCCTCAGCAAGTTTGCAGATGACACCAAGTTAGGTGTGTGGTGGTTTTACCGTGCTAGGCAGCTGAACACCACAACCGCTCTCTCACTCCCCCTCCTCAGATGAGGAGGGGAAGAAGTAAAGGAAAGAACAACTCACGGGTTGAGATAAGGATGATTTAATTAAAAAGATATATATATATATAATATATATATATTATCAAGGAAATATTATTATTAAACAATTCAACTAAAGGGAAAAAAGGGAAAGGGGAAGAGGGAAGGGGAAAGGGAATAACAAAACAAAACAAGTAAAGTCTATGTGGAAGTGCAGAGGAAAGAAATTACTCTCTGCTTCCCACAAATGAGCAATGCTTGACCACGTCCTTGAAGCAGGGCCTCAGCGCACGTAGCCAGTGTTCGGGAGGAGGAGAGACGTTTTCGCAACGAGAGCCCACCCCTCCCCTCTTCTTCCTTCTTCCACCTTTTATTGCTGAGTGTGACATCATATGGTATGGAATATCCCTTTGGTTGGTTTAGGTCAGCTGCCCTGGTGATGTTTCTCACTTTTTGCCCACCCCCTAGGAGGGTCAGAGAGAGTCCTGATGCTGTGCCAGCACTGCTCAGCAGCAGACACAACACCGGTGTGATACCACTGCTGTTCTAGCTACAAGTGCAGAGCGCAGCACTGTATGGGCTGCTACAGAGAAAGTTAACATCCCAGTCAGACCCAGTACAACCTCCACCCCTTATTCCATAACATTTGTGTCACTCTCAGGTCCCCTATATTCTGGCATATCCTCATCATCATTGTTCCTTGTTCTTTAACAAATTGATATGTAGGTACATCTTTACATTCTATAAGGCTCTCTCGGAAAACGTCCATAAGAACTGTTGACTATTTAGTCTTCATCTGCTGAAGTGGTCACTCAGGGCAGGTGGAGTTGGATGTTTGGACGCCAGCACCAGCTTAGCTCAAGACCTTGTTGCACTTGCTCAGTTCCTTGCAAAGTTGACCTGTCATTGATCTTGCAGCGTCTTCCTACAACATATAACTTAGATTACAGATTAGTTTTCTCCCAAAGTTAGATCTCCTTGAGGCACACACCTGATATCCCCATGCTTCTGCATTACCCACCAGGTATACCCTGGTCCTTGGGCGAAGACAATCCCACGAGTGGGTTTGCCTTTTCCCAAGGCAGGAGCAACCCACACTGCCTTCCCCATCCACTTTCCTACATGCACTACGGGGACTTTAGCTCCCTTCACCGTGTGTAGGGGTTTTGTTTCAGCAGAACCAGCACGGCTGTCAGACCCCCTGTTATTAACTAGCCAAGTGGCTTCTGGTAGATTTCTGTCGCAGCGTTTCCATGTCCCAGCACCCAATGCTCTTAACATAGTCTTTAACAGTCCATTGTACCTTTCAACCTTCCCAGAGGCTTGTGTGTGATATGGGATGTGATACACCCACTCAATCCCATGCCTCTTGGCCCAGGAGGTGACCAAATTGTTTTGGGAATGACTCCCTTTGTCAGACTCAATTCTTTCTGGTGTACCATGATGCCACAGCACTTGCCTTTCTAGGCCCAAGATAGTGTTTTGGGCCGTGGCATGGTTTACGGGGTATGTTTCCAGCCACCCAGTTGTTGCTTCAACCATGGTAAGTATGTACCGTTTGCCTTGGCAGGTTTGTGGGAGTGGTCCAATATAGTTAATTTGCCAGGCCTCACCATATCGAAACCCTAGCCATCTGCCCCTGTTCTGGGGAGATTTTACCTTGATTACTTTATCTTGATTGCAGAACAGATCTCACACTCATGGGTAACCTGTGTGACGGCCTCAATGGTCAGGTCCACCCCTCGATCACGAACCCATCTGTATGTGGCATCCCTCCCCAGATGTCCTGATGTTTCATGGGCCCATCGAGCTACAAACAGCTCACCCTTATGTCCCCAGTCCAGATCCACCTGAGCCACTTCAATTTCTGAAGCTTGATCCGCCTCTTTGTTGTTCTGATGTTCTTCAGTAGCACGACTCTTGGGCATGTGGGCATCCACATGACGTACTTTTACATCCAGGTTTTTTACCTGGGCAGCAATATCTTGCCACAGGGTAGCAGCCCAGATAGGTTTACCTCTGTACTGCCAGTTGCTCTGTTTCCATTGCTGCAGCCACCCCCACAGAGCATTTGCCAACATCCATGAATCAGTGTAGAGATACAGTGCTGGCCATTTTTCTCTTTCGGCAATTTCTAGGGCTAGTTGTACGGCTTTCACTTCTGCAAACTGACTTGACTCGTCTTCCCCTTCCATGGCCTCCACAACTCGTCATGTGGGACTCCACACAGCAGCTTTCCACTTCTGATGGCTCCCTACCACACGGCAGGATCTGTCAGTGAACAACACATACTGCTTTCTGTCTTCACAGAATCACAGAATCACAGAATTTCTAGGTTGGAAGAGACCTCAAGATCATCGAGTCCAACCTCTAACCTAACACTAACAGTCCCCACTAAACCATATCCCTAAGCTCTACATCAAAACGTCTTTTGAAGACCTCCAGGGATGGTGACTCCACCACCTCCCTGGGCAGCCTGTTCCAATGCCTCACAACCCTTTCAGTAAAGAAGCTCTTCCTAACATCTAACCTAAAACTCCCCTGGCGCAACTTTAGCCCATTCCCCCTCGTCCTGTCACCAGGCACGTGGGAGAACAGGCCAACCCCCACCTCTCTACAGCCTCCTTTAAGGTATCTGTAGAGAGCGATAAGGTCGCCCCTGAGCCTCCTCTTCTCCAGGCTGAATAAGCCCAGCTCCTTCAGCCGCTCCTCGTAGGACTTGTTCTCCAGGCCCCTCACCAGCTTCGTCGCCCTTCTTTGGACCCGCTCAAGCACCTCGATGTCCTTCTTGTAGCGAGGGGCCCAAAACTGAACACAGTACTCGAGGTGCGGCCTCACCAGAGCCGAGTACAGGGGGACGATCACCTCCCTAGCCCTGCTGGTCACACTATTTCTGATACAAGCCAGGATGCCGTTGGCCTTCTTGGCCACCTGAGCACACTGCTGGCTCATATTCAGCCGACTGTCCACTATCACTCCCAGGTCCTTCTCCGCCTGGCAGCTCTCCAACCACTCATCTCCCAGCCTGTAGCTCTGCTTGGGGTTATTACGCCCCAGGTGCAGGACCCGGCACTTGGCCTTGTTAAACTTCATGCAGTTGACC
>NC_048893.1:131621300-131656098 GCF_011077185.1 Oxyura jamaicensis
AGAGAAAAGAAAAGAAAAGAAAAGAAAAGAAAAGAAAAGAAAAGAAAAGAAAAGAAAAGAAAAGAAAAGAAAAGAAAAGAAAAGAAAAGAAAAGAAAAGAAAAGAAAAGAAAAAGAAAAGAAAAGAAAAGAAAAGAAAAGAAAAGAAAAGAAAAGAAAAGAAAAGAAAAGAAAAGAAAAGAAAAGAAAAAAACACCCTATTTTAATTAATGGTTTTAATTGCTCTTTATTTCAGCTATATGACACTTTTTATTATGTTGAGAGATATAATTTTAACAGTTAAACGTCTGTGGAAATATTTAATGAATTGCAGTTGTTCTCCATGTCCACAGACTGATTTTCTTCATACCATATAAATACAATTTTGAAAATACCTTTTGTCCCAGGGAGTTTATTATTTGCATATGAAACGGCACACACTTATAATGACAGGCAGCTAGATGGGGTATCTCACTAGCAAACAGTTCTATGTGAATCTCTTATGGCACTTCTGAACTTTCATGATCATCTTAATACACTGTATTTAATTTGTTTCAGTATATGGAATCTGTACTTATGAAGTCATTTGATTATCCTGTGTTGTGTCTTATAAGAAAATTAAAGAGTTTGAGAGAATGTTGCTGGAAAAATAAATGCATTAAATATTGTTTTAATTCCTTCATTTCTCTTAATATAATTGAATAACAAATTAAAAACACATTTTCACAAAAGCAAGTGTCACCTTTATAGCACCTCTTATTTTATTCTCTGTTCTACTGGTTGGTTATTTAAGTACTAGTGAAAAAATATTATAAATATATATATACTGTTTGATGAATACCTTATCAACAGGCAGCATGTTGAATTTTTAATATATCAGCCTAAACTCTCAGCAGGCAATTGCCCAACAAAAATACCAATATTTCAGGTAATTGCATGGAAGTTCAAATAACTAAACTGACACAGACAAGTGATGAGCATCTCAGAAGACAAATCTGTGTGAGCAAAGAGCTTAAACTGAGATATCAAAGAACATATCTTTATTCATATCTATGTTCCGTTTTCCAAGTTTTCTACAGGTGTCCTATGCTCTGAATGGAGGAAACACATTCAACCATAAATAATGTTAGAGATTATTTCACAGGTAATGTGCTCAGTCAAGCTATGAAGGCTAGCCTAAATGACTACCCAAAAAAACTTTGATCTTCAGCACTTACTTTGTGCCTGTAATTTTACCATTCAGTTTTCAAGGCAATTGTGTAGAAACTGTAAGTTACAGGGGGGGTTAGAAAAACAAACAAACAAACAAACAGACTAACTTGTAATAGAAAAACAACAACAAATGGTAGTATGAGCATAACTTTCCAATGCATTGCGATGTCTTGATATGATGGTCCAATATTTAAATTTTTTCAAAGTCATAAGCCAAAGCTGTGCATTATTAGCAAGGACAATTTAATAGTCTTCACTCACATAAAACCCTATCCTACTCTACACACTGTTCCATATGCAAAGCAAGAAAATTGAAATCCAAGGAAAACTTTTACAAATGTAAAAAACTGTAAAGTTTTGTACATTTGAAAAAATGTAAAAAATTGTAAAGTCACTATAATTGGAATGCAGACATGTGACAAATATGGATTAGATATTGAAAGGCTATTCTTACTGTGAATCCAACCTCTTTCACTCAAATCTCCTGAAGACCAGATTTTCCCAAGTATTTTATGGGACTAGACTTTCAGTTGTCTTGAACTAATAATTTAAAATATTTTTAAGCTTAACAATTCATTGTGCACTTCAAATTCCATCACAACATCAATATTGTTTTTGTGGGTTATATCCCAGAAGGAGTTTTAAAAGTGAAATCAAAATTTTGAGGCAGGGGGTTTGGACTAGATGATCTTCAGAGCTCCCTTCCAATCTCAACCATTCCATGTTTCTGTGTTTCTGTGAAATGTAGCAAATAAGGCCATAACGCTACATCTGTGCATAGTTCTGCTGAACTTTTTTTTTCTGAACTTGTATAATATGGAAAAGATAGTGTATGATCTGTATGGTCTGTAATTTATACCTCTGTACTTAGTGTAGTTGAGTGCTGCAAGAATCCTTGATGACCATAATGCATAGCACTAAAAAAACATTCCTCAAAGTTTATAAGCATTCAGATATAACTAAGTGAAATAACAAAGGTGTCTCAGAGGTAAACCAACATATTAATGTGGTTGAAAAGACAATTTTTAAAGGATTATTTTGGAGGATATATCCCAACTCAATTCCATATTGGAAGCATAGATTAAACCTCTACTTTTCAAACAAAAAGCCTGGGTAAGCAGAATGTGTACATTATTACAACAACAACAATAAAATTAATGTACAGAAAATGTTGACCATCTTTTGAATTCTGGCCCTAGGATGTAAAGAATATTTTCACAGAAAGGTTTTGCTCATTCTTATGTGTTAATTATAAAACATGCTAAATGAACTACATATTTTGTTTATGTGATCTGAAAGGAAAAGAGAAAGCAGAAAAATGTCACACAAAAATATTAATAATAAAAAATGAGAGGTTAACTACTATTTCAAATTCCTTCCCCTAAAGGAATTTTTCTTTTCTAAAGAAAATTATGTAATATTATCCAGATATTCTTTTAGTCCTCCAGTTTAGGAAAATGTCAGGGTTTAAATTGTCTAATGTATTTTCGCTATTGTTATGACCTTCCTTATTTATGGAATTGGAGAAGAAGTACAAGATAAAAACTAGGTTACAGTTATATTTAAATTGTCAGGAGAATAGATTAGGCTCATATTATTTTCTGATCTCATTACAGTCATTGTCATAATAATGTAGAATCAGAATTTTAATGCCTCATACATTTTAGCAAACATGAATGTAAAATGTACTTCTGTGACATTCCTGGTGTTTGTTTTCTGATTTATTAACACCTTTTATAATTCTTTGCCTAGAGCTTTTGAAGTACATATGGGAATGTCCGCCTATGTAAGTACTGCAGTATTTAAAGGTTTATATATTATAAACAGTTTATAGCAGAGGGTATCTTAGAATAATTAAGGCTGGAAAAGACCTTCAAGATTATCTGCTCCAACTGTCCCCCTACCACCAATATTACACAGTAAACTATGTCCCTGAGTACCACATCCAACCTTTCCTTAAACACCCCCAGGGACAGTGACTCTACCACCTCCCTGGGCAACACATTAAAATGCCTAACCACTCTTTCAGAGAATAAATTTCTCCTAATTTCCAACCTGAGTATCATCTAAGTGGGCTAGCACATCACTTAACATGAGGATGATGTTCATTTGAGGTGTTATCTCAATAAAGACATTAAATAAGGTTCTCTCATCTAAAATATGCCACATAGTATAACAATAGTATAGATTCTCAAAATTAAAAAAATAATAATAATAACATAATAGTGATAATTTTAATTCAGTGCATTTACTTTTTGAAGCATAGACATTTTGTAACATAATCTTTTATTAATAAATTTATGTGTAACTAATTGATATGTATTAAATTCTAAATGCATAAATCTACATTAAAAACTTTAAAGAAAAATATTTACAAAACAGCTTTATTTCGCAGAGATAGCTTATTTAAAAACAAATAAGTGAATAAAGAAATCTTATATCTTAAATGGCCACACACATGTACTTTTGTTTACTATTACTAATAGTTAGAAATTAAGAGCAAGATGCAAAACATCTTAATAAAGCTTTTTTTAGTAATAATCTAGAACTAATTTAAAAATAATTAGGATACAATGATGAATTTTCATTTTACTCACTAGCGCATACAATTTCCTTGTTGTTGCAATCTACAGATGACATTAACAACAGGAAACACATTGAAGAGATACATCTCTCTCAGTGTCAGACTATGAAGAATATTTAAATGAAATTAAGTAAGATTACAAATGGTAAAATTTGTAGTTACTTAGCAATATTTGCCTCATTATGATATCTTGAAATTAGGTGACAAATGGATATAAATAGGATCAAAAGTATAGTATCAAGTATAGTATCAATTCTGCATTTGATTACATCAGTATTTCATGCCATATCTTCAATATTTTTAAATTAAATTAGTACAACCAAACTTCAGGTAGGGTAGAAAAAAATGTTTTATCAATACAAAATTTTAACAGATCAATGAGGAGAAAAATCAGTGCAAAATAGTCAACATTTTTGGTTAGTGTCTTACTGTATTGGAGGAGGAGTGAGCTTAAAAATATCCTAGCAGTCTCTACATTTAAAATTTGAAAACATTACCTAGAACTTTTTTTTTTGATGGATAATTTTGTCCTTTACTTTGAGGGGAAATAAAATAAATAAATAAATAAATAAATAAAAAGTTTTCTTTTCATGGCCAAATTAAAGTTAGAGAAAGAGAAGGGAAAATATTTATAATGTGAATCTTTCAAAGTCTGACAGCAGAGTGAATAACCTCGAGTTATAGGGTGTCATAATAATTCTTTAATCTGTACTAGGAATTTCTAAATGAAGAACAACTGTGTGCAAGGACATTTTGAATATGAGATTGTGTCTTAGGCACAAGTGAAACAAAGACAATTAAAACTTTGTTTAACAAAGAATTCATCATTAGTGCGTATTACATAATGGACTGTATACACACTACAGTCTGGAGGAAGGCTCCAAAGTTTGTGAAGCTAGCTAAAAAATAACAAACTCTATACTATAAAACAAAAACAAATATTTTCATTTCATTTGTGATTTGATGGCCTTGATCTTGATCATATTTCATAGTCAAGATTTCCATTAATGTTTTAAACATTAGTATGAAATCTGAGATTGTAGCATGGATTTCAGTTAGTAAAGCTGTAAATGAAGAAAAAGGAGAAAAAATAAAAAGGCCTAATTAATTTGGAGACTCATAATGAATTTAGTATATATTTATCACAAATATGTGTTTAATACCTATTTTTATTCTTGTTTCTGTAACTTTTTTTTTTTTCTAAGCAATTTTTATAAATTATGCATCAAATTTAATTCTAAAAATAATAATCAGTGAAAAGGGCTTTGAGAAGATACACAAATGTCTGCACTACCTAAAACTGAAACCTTTCTGAAGATTCTAGACAGACTTATGAATGTATCAGCCATAAAAGAGCCAAAATTTTGAAATTAAAATAAAAATGAACAGGCAGCATCTTTTGTTGGGAAATTGGCTGGAAGGAAATTTGATCAGTGCAGCTAGAGGTAGTTGAAACACAGTGTTAAAAATGGTTTTATTATTATTATTATTTCTGTGTTGTATTTTATGCATAAATTAAGGACCAATTTTGTCTATGTCCAAATGGTTAGCGTCCTAATTGTCCAAATGGTTAGCTTTTTATAGTTTCTTACCACAGTTGGTATCCACCTGATTTGATAGCACAGCTTTCCTGCTTTTCTGATGCCAATAAGATCTTTGGAAAAGATTTTCAAGCAAATGTGATTGTATATACTATATCAAACTGTATAATTTTTATTTTTTTTATTTTTTTATTTTTTTTACATGCAAGTCTAGTATACCTTCACTTACAAGAAACAGTATAGTTATGGTGGTAAGGTTAGTGTAATCTAACACTTAAAAAAAAAAAAAAAAAAAGGGGGGAAAAGAAAAAAAAAAAAGGAGTGTTAAAATAATCCCTAAAAATAATCCCTAAAGCAAACATGAGGAAGCCAGGAAATTCATAGAAAAGTCCAAAGTTAAAAGATATATTGGTGGATTTTTGAAACGGAAGTAAATGCTTGTAATAAATCACATAAATTTAATTTATTTAACAGAATAGAGTAGAAAAAATAAAAACAAATATATATATATATGTTTTTATTTTATATATATATATGTTAATCATGTGAATTCCAGATATACAAACTGGCCTGTGGACCTCAGATGACTGTCATTACACAGGATTACAAATTATAAGCAGAAAATCTTGAAAAGAATCACAAGCCTTACATCTCTCATATTCTTTTCTTCTTTGGTTCTGATGTTAATATTAGAATAGCACTCAAATCTCTATTTTTCCTTTCTTCCCGGCATCATTCCTTTTCCCATGTTAGCTATCATATTTTCTTTGTTTCAGAATAACTTATTCCTTATTTATTTATATCAGTACCATTTCAAGTGAAAGAGATGACTGGAAATATCTGTTCTGGTCAAGACATGAAGAGGGCTTCTTATTCTAGTTCAATGTGAGCTGTTGTCATGTCATTACTGGTGCCCCAACACAAAAGGTATTTTTGAAAATGACCAAAGAAGGCACAAGGTATTTCCAGCAGTAAAGAATTTTGCCAAATTTATACTAGCTGGGCAGAAAATACTAAAATATTACAGCTTTCTTCCAAGTTCAGTAGGCCAGTAGATGAGTTTGGTTCAAATATAGCAGGGAAAAGTACTTATGACTGTTATGTTACTGCCAAACCAAATGGTCCTAGACTGATAAACATTTTAAGAATGAATTTTCTTGGTAAAAAAAATAAATTTTTGGTGAAAGAAAAAAAGTTTAAATTAATAAATAAGAACTCTCTTCTTTACAACTGAAAATAGTAAAAAAGAAATTACAAAACAAAGTTTAAAATAAAATTTTATATTACATAAAATGATAATCACTTATGGGATGTTGTGATGGTTTTACTCGGTGGGCAGACGAGCTCCACCACAACCACTCTCTCACTCCTCCCCTCCTCAAAGAGGAAGGAGGAGAAAAGACAACACAAAGAGCTCGAGGTTTGAGATGAGAATGATTTAATTAAAGGAAAGGGGAATGGGGAGAAAGAGAAACAAAAGAAACAACAAGGCCACGCGGAAGCACAGAGAGAAAGAAAAAAAAAGTTATTCTCTACTTCCCATCAACGAGCGATGTTCGGCCACGTCCTGGGAAGCAGGGCCTCAAAACGCGTACCGGTTGTTCAGGAGAGACCCTCCCCCACGAGAGCCCCCCTTTTATTGCTGAGTGTGACATCAGGTGTTATGGAATGTCCCTTTGGTTGGTTTAGGTCAGCTGCCCTGGTGATGTCCCCTCCCCATCAATTGCCCACCCCCAGCCTGCTGGCTCTTGGGGGCCTGGAAGGAGTTCTGATGTTGTGCCAGCACTATGCAGCAATAGACACAACACTGGAGTGATACCAGTGCTGTTCCAGCTATGAGTGCAGAGCACAGCACTGTGTGGGCTGCTGCAGGGAAAGGCGACTCCATCCCAGACAGACCCAACACAGATGTTTGGAAATGAAAGCAGTGAAACCTTACAAATATTCTGTTCTGGGATGATTTAATAACTTTTATTGATGAAAGCTTTCTATGCAACTGAGACATAGATAAAGCTCAAAATTACTGGCTAAGTTGGTAAAAGGGCAAGAGAATATTCTGAAAAATCATTTTATTTAAATGTAAACAAGAATTGCTAAAGGAACATATGGGTTCAGATGCTGTATCTAAAATCTCCATGAAGGTGAAACATTGGAATTTATAGTTCTGCAGAAGCTGTCCAAAATCTCTTTAGATACCTTATAGATGTGAGATATTTAAGATTTACTATGAAGCTGTCATTCAGACCTGATCTGCATAAGTGCAGAATCATTTGAACACATTTAGAATGACAAACTATCACAACTGCATTGGACCATAATTGCTAGTAGTAACTTTTCCCCCACTTTTTCCTAAAATTTGAATGCAGTTAAAAACTGATAACTAAAAATGTTAACAACAAGCACAAATGTTTTAAATACATCAATAACATAATATCAACCTTGAAAGCAGGTGTTTTGTATGTGAAGATTCCAAAGGTGTCTGTTTTCATTCTGGATTTAGGCATGTTTCCTAATCCCCAGGGCAACAGTGAAATTAAAGATTTTGATAATAAAACTTAAAATATAAATAGCATTTTGCTGTAGTCTCTTACTATGCTATGTTTATGGCATCAGCCATTCTCTAAAGTGACATAAAAGGAGATGACTGACTCAGAATTATTAGTAACTTTTATGAACCATTGTCATTTTAACCTATTGAACTTATAAAAAGTAAGATACTCATTATGTTTAGAAGTAAATAAAAAAGCTTTTTTTTTTTTTTTTTTTTTTTTTTTTGTCTCCCAGTAAGAAGGTACGTGTAGATTACAGCTTCAATGTAGATCAATATAGTTTCTAAATTTTAGAGCCACCCTATTTCTTTTGTCAGACTTTTAGTTGTAAAGTGTGCTGTACCACAGAAAACTCCTCGAGCCCAAACTTCATTTATTGGTAAGTATTAGATTTCCCAGGATGAAAAAATAATACTTTTTCAGCTAACTTCATTAAGTGCAATGGCACAGTAATGGTACATTGCAATGTTAGGTTAATCAGATATATCTGTTCCCAGGGAGCAACAGCAGGCAGACACACTCAATTCCTTATTTGAAAATGGCAGTCTGGATTCAGATCACATATTATGGAGTTTCCAATTTCAGCATCTATCTAGTTTTATCAGATTGTCTATCTGAGATAAAAAATAAAGATCTGAAACAACAGCAACAACAAAACCAACAAACACCCTTCTGTATTTAAACATTTACATCGGACTGCATGGTAATTACCTATGTATTTTATTTCCTTTCCAGGAATATAACAAATTGTTTTTTTTCCTGAGTATGTTTCCCATAATACCTTCCACTTTTAATTAAATACTTTAATATCTACTGTACAGACAATTGTCTGGACAAATATCTTGATTATCGCATTTTGACCCATTACTTTCTGACCATTTATTTTTGGTGCAATTAATTGCACAGAGATGTAGAAACAATGGATTTTGCTATTTTTGATTGCATATAGCCATAACACTAACCTAAGTACTTCTGCAAAGTAAAAAATATAATAAAAGATAATATATTACATATATAAACTAATATATGTAATATATATATAAATAATATAACATAAATAATATATATATAAATAATGTCACATATATACACACATATATATACACATATATATACATATATATATATAGTGCAGCTTGTGTTCATTCCTGCCATTTGATGCTTACCTATTGCACAGATAGGAGTGCTGTATCCATGAAGTCAGAGAAATTAACAGGAAGGAACATCACTCTGCCTTGAGGCACTCATTAATGAAGTAGCCATATAATCACATTAACACAGAACTCACTTCTCAGTCTTTTGACTTTCAGGATGTGACATAGCCTGTAAAAACCTAAGTTCCCATACAGATATCATATGACAAATTAGTCAATACAATATATGGAATCCAGAGACCTCTTCATCTCCTCCTCCAGTGACACATTTGGGTAGGTGGCAAGACTTGAGCTACATAAATATATAAGCCCAAAGAGAGCACCCACCTCACACAGAGACATCTTCACACTTCTGTGTCTGAATTCAGAGCTGAGTCTCACTCTGTAATTTCCAATATCTTGTATATACTTAAGTTAGTTTTTTAGGTCTAGCATTAACAGCTACTTACTTGATTCAGACAATTTGCAATGCCTATGAGTGTATTTTGGTATTACATTATATTATAATGAGCAAGACTGACTAGAATATAGCATTTTGTCAAAACCATGACAGGTAATTGGCTCAGGGTAGCAAATGTGCATATTATTGGTCTCAGTGTGCACAAGAACAATCGAGTCTTCCTCTTGACACACAGCCTAGCTGTGGTGTCTCCATGCCACTCTACACTCTGTACTGTTCCTTAGAGTCAGCACACCAGGTTCCCCTTGTGTGATAACATCTAAGGTTGGAGGCCTAGGGAATGCTTAGGTAGTGCAGCTACACTCCACCCTGAAAGCTACTTCAACTCTGTCCACTTTCTCTACACTTTCTTTAAAATGGGAATATCAGTTTAATTTTCCAAGTCGCCTTAGGAAATTATTCTACACAGATCTATAACAAATCTATAATTTATGAAAAAGTTGTGTAAGCCACTGCTGGGAATGTTTTGTCAAGAAGACATTGGAATCTGGGTGATTCAAAATTCTCAAATGCACAGGAAACCTGTGTATTATGAAATCGCCATTCCAAAACAGCTTTTTCTTGGATAGTGGTGAACAATACCACTTCTCCTATCAAATCATTAAGACAAAATAGAAGTCATTTGAATGAAGAAGTGAAGGGATTGTGTAGGGATTGAAGGACTCCCAGAGCTGTCATACAGTTATAACAGTTGTTAGCCTTACTGAACGAAGAAAAATTTCATGAGGTGTGGCTTGACTGTAGGACCACCAAAACTTTATTAATCCTGGCACATGTGATAAAGGCAGACACCAGAGAAGGATATGAATAAAATTGGCTGTAGGAAACTAGGGACCTTGGGGTTATCCTAGAAAGTCTGAGTAGCATTTGTTCCAACAAATTTCAGGTACCTAACATAGCCAGCTAGATTAGGAAATTCATTTTTCCCATACTCCTTATACTGTCAAGGAAAAAAGAAGAACTCTTCCTGGGAGTATTTCAGGTCTGGGCAGGTAATTTCCTGAAAAGTCAATTTACTCACAGATATCTGTGATCCTTACCCTAAAACAAAGGTTGGCAAAATAGCAACGTAAAAGGGTAAAATCACCACTACACAGAAATCATAAGAACACTTACTAGTTTTCCAGCATCCTTGACTAAATTTTCCTATGTGGTGACTTCATACTATTGAGCTTTAAAAATAGTTAAAATTACATCAAAACACACATTATGGTTAAATTTATTTTTAATAGTATATTATCAAGTTTAAATTGCAAAATGAACGAAAATGTAACAGACTATTACCAAAAGTGGTATTTCTGTAGTCTATGCTGTAACAAGCCTTTAACCTTGACAAAGAACTATTAAGATTAACCTCTAGAGAAACTGGTATCATATGCAGCATCTTTAGCCTCAGGTTAATAGAATAAATAATTGAGGAAAATATGGTGGGTAATGAGGTTAATTTTAACATTTTAATGTCATAATCAGATCTAACCAATTGTCAAATCTCTCTACAGGCTTTGTCTGTCCTGGGACTTGTTATTTTTGAAAAAAAAAAAAAAAAAAGATTGTAGTCATGAATGTAAATTACTGAAGTAAGACTGTGGGATAGGGCCAAAAAAGAACAAAGCATATATATCATGTATCTAGAGAAAAAGAATACATCCTTCTGAAATCTGCAGATATCTTTTCACACCTATATCTACCAGAGCAAATTGCGTAAAGAACATCTGTTCCATCCTACTGGCTAAAAACTTCTAATTAACTCACCTGTAAAATTCATAGTGTCTGCTTTGTTTGCAACCTTATTAATATGAAACTTCAGATATACTAAACAGAACCAACATATTTTATTTATTTTCCTGGTCCTGGTAAAAGAGGAATTTTATTTCTTTTACTTATAATGGTTGGCATGTAGCTAAAATTTTAACTGTGTGAAAATAAGGAGTTTCATTCTGCAAAGAGTTTCTAAAAATATTATAATGACTAAAATCAAAAAGTTTCAGTCTATATGCTCTTACTGTTGGTACTTTTTTTTTTTTTTTTTTTTTTTTTTTCCTCGGAGTTTCAGAAGAAGATCAGAAAAATAAACTGTATTGCTCCAAGTCCTCTTAAATATTTTTCTCCCAAAGAGGACTCAGTTGAAGATGTTTCTGAATCTCTGACAACACAAAGCAATGATCTGTAACTTCTACATGTTGAATACAGGAGACCTGTATAGTTACTTAAAAACAGAACAACAAAAATACAGCTACCTCTAAACGTCTGATCAGAGAAAGGACTATACTGAGAATTGCAAGTAGACTCAAAGCCTCGCAATTTCCCTCAATACAGATATTATTCCCAAGACCTGAGTAAAAGAAAGATCTGGGAACCTGTTTTTTAACTAACACACACACTACTTTTCATAGGATATTGAAGTCATTGTAGATCTAGACAAAAGAAAGAAAAAAGAAAGAAAGAAAGAAAGAAAGAAAGAAAGAAAGAAAGAAAGAAATACTAGAACTAGGTTATGTGCCAATTTGTATGGATAAATATTAAGGCACTTTACAGGTTGCTTTGTTGAAGCTGTAGAATCATGAACCTGCATTGCTACTTCTGCATTGCACTGAGCATCTGTAAGACCCCAATACTCTGAATTACAGCACAGAAATCCATGCATCAGTTATGACATCACACCCTTGCACAGTGTGAAATGAATACACGCACAGTGATTCCAGTAGGACTAGGAAAGACTTCAGTTGCTTAAAAAATGCACTCTCTTTTCATTTCCTGCTCCTCTACTGACCATTTGAAATCATCCTCCCATACCTAATATTCCTAGTTTCATATGAACTAATGCATGGCATTAGCACAAACTCTAATTTTTCATCATGCTTCATCATTTTTGCAATTTGGCTATCACCTCCTTGCCTACAGATATGTCTATAATTTTCTTACAGTATCAGAAACAAAGCTCCATGCCATGGGACCCCTAAGTCTGACATCCTCTTTATCTCTCTTTCAAAGACAATAATTAGTCATTATCTTTGTAATTTACCCAGTCTTATTTTTCTTTAAGCTCCCAAATGTTATTCCTTTCATCTTTCCTGATCAGTCATGTTTTCTAAATCTATCATTGTTCTCTCTCTGTTCAGCTGTCCCAGGTGTACTTATGTATATGCATGTGCACACTTATGATTTATTTTGTCTTTCATTTAATGCATTAAGCTGCATACAGTATTAAATGACAAGTAGAATAGAATATTCCCTCCCCTACATTTTATATAATTCCCCTCATTTTTACATTTGAAGCAAATGCTGTTTTTCATAAGAGTATCCTGTTAGTTCCTATAAATGTGTCACTTTACATTTTGTTTTTCTATAGTTCTGCTGCTTTCAGTTTTTCTGCAGCTGTTCTCCACTTGGCATTGTGCTGTAATTCATCTACATAGTAATATTAGCTTCTATTACACTTTTACTTGCATAAAATAGTATAATAGCATGAAGTGGATTTTAAGATTTGTTAAGATTTCAGTGTTTGCATTATAAAGTTAAAAACTTTCATCTGTAGAGTTGTTTTAAATTTCCTGAGTTGTATATTTTGTTGTACATTTTATCAAAATGTATTTTTACTTCAATTCTTATATAAGGAGTATGTTTAAAGAAAATTTCTATTTGAATTTAATTTTATGTATGTGTGACTCAATTTCTTCTTGATAATTTTGTCCTTTAAAATATATTCTGAATCCATCTTTGGAAAGTCTAACTTGATAATCTGAAGAAAAAAGATAATCAAACATTATGATGAAAGAAAGAGTGAAAGTTTCCGTTTGCCTAAAGTTTGGAATTTATAGGGATATAATTTCCATTATTGGGAAACAAATAGCAAATAAATAACAAATATAGTATATCACACATAGTAGTAGCAATTTTTTCTTAGAACTGAACTGAGGTCTATTGCTTGTTACACTGGAGGGACGTAAACTCTAGTTTTATATTTACATTTAGGTGGATTTGGGAACTAACAAACCCATAAATTTCAGTATCTGTTTTTAAAGAAATATTTATTTATTTTTGTTAAATATAGAAACCATGAATTGAAGACTATATATAAGGTTCAACTCTTTGATTTAAGGCATTTTTATGTTCAGGCTCTACTTCAGAATCTAGACAGAAAGAGAACTGAGTCTCATTCTGTCCTGTTGACTCCTATTAGATTAATCACCTTAGACATTAACTGTGCTTGGAAATCTAATTCATTAATTAGATTTACAGCTCACAAGGATTAATTTTTCCTAACTTGAGTACTACTGTACAATATTCAAGATAACCTAATTATTTATTGTTCTGCTATAGACAATCAAAGATATAAGGTGGTTAATACAAACTCTGAGATATTTAGATTTTAGTTCAGCTGCCTACAAATAGTATCTGGCCTGACCTCCAGATACTGTGCCAGAAATTCCCCAGAGGTCCTGCATTACAGCCAGACGTCACACAATCAGCAGCATCTTAAATGTCTCTAGGTGTCTGCATATGGATACCTGAGTCAAACTAACACTTTAGGAAGGGTTGATCACCACAAGTGATTTAAGATGACTAAGTTAATGTACATTTTTAAGTGGTTAACATTTGGGGTAACTAATTGTATTACCTGTATTTAATATTTATTAATATTGTATTAAAGACTTGGCATGATAAATAATCGTTCAGTAGCAGTGTGATGGTATAATTTGTAGTATAAACATTTCATTAACTCCAGAAATAATACCTGGCACTATTTTCATGAGAATTTCACTTAATGTTTTTGTCCCTAGTTTAAAAACCTAAAACAAAACCAAAAGCAAATAAACAAAGCAACAAAGCAAAACAAAATATCCAACCAAACAAAAACAATACCAATTTAAGCCTTTGTCTTCTCCCTAAGAAGGCAGATTTTAATGTACATAAATTATTTGTTGAAGGGATATTTGCACAAAGCAATTTGCTATCTTAATCCTAGCAAATTTGCTGTTTTAGCAATTTGCTATCTAGTCCTAGCAAAGAAAAACTTTTTTTTTAAAAAAAAAAAAAAACAAAAAAACTGAAATCACATTTCTACTACTCTTATGTTATCATCTAAATATCATCTAAAACATATTTAGATATGTACATATACACAAATATACACATTTTAAAATGTAAATAAATATACACATTTTATTTACATTTTAAATGTAAATAAATATACACATTTTTTAAATGTAAATAAATATATGTAATGGAACATTTTCATTCCAATTTGTAATCTGCATTTAGATCACCTATTTATTTTTTTATGTATTTTTAAGGTGAAGTGAATTAACGTTTAAAGTTTTATGTTTTGCCTTCTTTCCCTTTAGAATGCTGTGACTGAAAAAAACATCAGTATACTACAGACAGAAAAAGCATTATTCATCTTAACTATACATTTATAGATAATCTCATGCATTGAATTCAAGCCTCAAAATACATGGAAGGCTTGCAACTCAACCTCTTATCTCTCCTTTCTCTTTCTCCCTTGTCACAAACTGAAACAAAAGCCATAATGCAGAAGGTTACAAAAGAAATCAAATAGTATGTGAAGCTATAAATGTGACAGAAACAGCCAAAACAACATTTTACCACTTTCTTTAAAAGCCTCAGAGGAAAATACCTGAAGACCTTCTGGAGATGAATGTAAAAATGATGCTGGGGTACCCCCTAAAGGAAGCTAAACGGACCTTTATTTTTTAATTTTCCTTGATACGGAAAGTCAGCTCACTCTTATTCTCATGTCAAATAAAATGAAAGAAATGGTAACATTTTAATATTGTTTGTCAAACAGCAAATTTTTCAACCAGCAGTTTATAATTTCCTGCTGATTGTTTTAATAGGAAGGATAATAGAGCTGAACCTCTGAACCTTTGGACTTCTCTCAATGAAAAGAACATGGAATAAGATTCAGCCTGTTATGAACTGAATTTTTATAGTAACACCTACTATTCCTTCAGTATCCCTGTGCTTATATACATATATATCTATATAGATTGCAAAACTGAAGAATTAAATCACTAAAATCATTTTGGAAATGACAAACAGTTTGGATGACAGGCTAGTGAACTATAAGGATGTCGGCTAAGTTGTTACCTGGACAAAGTAAGCATGGACATGTTGTAGGAATGAGTCGGCATGGAGTGGGACTGTACATACAACAGCGTACCCAGTTTATTCCTTAGTTTCCTTTTCCGTTTTCTATGAACAGCACTTTTGTAGCGTCCTCAATGCTTCAAAAACTTCTTAAAATAAAATAATTCTTCTCTTCTCAGGAGGTGAAAAGAGCTAATATACATTAATTGGGAATATAGATGTATTGCATGCAACTTCTATAGCTGTCACACAGTTCCACATATGAGCTTGCTTTGTTGAAGAGTCAGGCAGCAAAACTATCTCAGAAAACATCCGTGTCTGTAATATAAAACATTATTATAAGCAAAGCTGTCCTTATCAGTGCCACCATACTTTAGAAATAAGGTAAGCTAAGTGCTGAGGAACAGTTTGATATACTGTAGCAAACATGTCACTGGAAAACTGTTTATTATTCACTCTCTTTTGGATTCAGATCTTCTGATTCAGATCTTAACCCTATTCTGATATCTTCCTTCTTAACAGCTGTGATTGGAAAAAAAAAGGAGTAAGCATTCAATTAATATTTCTAAAAGTACTGACCATTCATCAGAGAGGAACAGGTTGTTTGTTTTTCCCCTTCCCCTTTAGTAGCAGACCAAATAAAATAACAGACTATACTAAATGAAAACATGGCTATGAATTTGATAAAAGCTAAGAGTAATAAATTGATAACATCGTTACTATCAGACAAAGCTGTATCTACAGAAAGGTGTTCCTAGAAAGTGATTGCAAGATGTTAACCTACATAAGCTTCTTAAACAGAAAAACCTCCACAATGCTTGTTTGTACTATTCAAAATGAACAGAACTACAAATCTATTTTGCTGTTTTATATCATCCATTTGTTCTTCTTCCTCTTGTATTCAGCATTATCATTTGAAAAAGAGGGGGGAAGTGGACTGGGATTTTTGTTGTTGAGAGCTCTTCTATCTTCAGTTAAATGTAAGGTTGTTGAGGCCTTGCAAAGCATTTTTTTGTGTGTCAGCTATTAGGTAGAATTCCTCATATATTAGTTTGTACAGGTAATAATATATTGGAAACAAACAAAGGCAACTCCTATAAAAAATAGGCATCTCGTATATGCTTTTCATTTTTTATTTTTTATTTTTTTACTCAAATGTTTAAATATTTTTTGCTTGCTTGTTTGTTTGTTTTATCTAGAGATATCATTTCCAAATAAAGTACATGATTTATAATTCAGTTGCACAAGCATGTTACTATATGGTCATCTCTAGAACTTGCTAAAGGAATTAAAATGTTGTGGGGTTTGTTGTTGTTGTTTAAGCTAACAGTTTTCTCTGAAAGAAAGAAAAACAACAACAACAAAAAACAGCACAACACAAACAAACAAACATACAAACCCACCACAATGATTATGATTGCTCTTCTTATTACCAAAGCACGCTACACTGTAAATTATTTTTATTTTTGTCTGCTACCATACATGTTTATAAAATTTTGTCTAACTTACCTAGTGGTGCCAGCTGGGACATAAATCTTTATTTTAGGCTTCAAAAGCAGTGTAAGTTACTTGGTAAAACAAAGTTTTTAAAGGCCAACAGAAAAGACAGGAGTGAGTCTTGCAGGAAACACAAAAGGTGATGTCTTGACTTTGACTTGTGCAAAGCATTTAATACTGTCCTGCACAACATTCTTGTCTATAAATTGGAGAGACATGGATTTGACAGCTGGACCACTCAGTGTATAAAGAATTAGCTGGATGGGCACACTTAAAAATTTCAGTCAGTGGCTTGATGTCTGGGGGAGACGAGTGATGAGTGTTCCTCAGGAGCTGGTATTGGAACTGTCACTTTTTAACATCTTTGTTGGTGACATGGGCAGAGGGATTGATTGCACCCTAAGCAAGTTTGCCAACAACATCAAGGTGTGTGGTGCAGTTGACATGCTGGAGGGAAATGACGCTATCCAGAGGGACCAAAACAGGCTTGAGAGGTGGGCCTGTGCGAACCTCATGAAGTTCAACAAGACCAAGTACAAGGTCCTGCATCTGGATCAAGGTAATCCCAAGCACAAATGCAGGCTGGGCAGAGAATGGATTGAGAACAGTTCTGAGGAAAAGGACCCGGGGATGCTGGTGGATGAGAAACTCAGCATGAGCTGGCAACACGTACTTACAATCTAGAAAGCCAGCCTTGGCTGCATCAAAAAAAGTGTGTCCAGGGAGGTCAAGGGAGGTACTTCTACCCATCTACTCTGTTCTTGCAAGACCCCCACCTGGAGTAATGTGTTTAGCCCTATATAAGAGGTTGAAGTGAGATTGGCTACGATAATGATCAGAGGGCTGGAGCACCTCTCTTGTGAAGACTGGCTGAGACAGTTGATGTTCGACATGGAGAACAGAAGTCTCTGGGAAGACCTTATAACAGCTTTCCAGTACTTGAAGAGGTACTGGAAACTACAGAAAAGTTGGAGAGGAACTTTTTACAAGGGCATGTAGTGATAGGACAAGGGGCAATGGTTTTAAACAAAAAGAGAGTAGATTTAGATTAAGTATAAGGAATAAATTATTCACTATGAGAGTGGCGAGGCACTGGAGCACATTGCCCAGAGAAGCTATGGATACCCCATCCCTGGTAGTGTTTAAGACCAGGTTGTATGGGGCTTTTAGCAAACTGATCTAGTGGTTGGCATCCCTGCCCATGGCAGTGAGGTTGGAACTAGGTGATCTTTAAGGTCCCTTCCAACCCAAACCATTCTATGATTCTATGCAGGCTTACAGTATAATGTTGAAGAACATTTGCATCCTTCTCTTCCTGAAAAGAATTTCTTTCTATGGGAAGTCTCTTAAATAATTAACTTTAAAAATAAATTCAACAAAAGATGAATTTTAAGGCTCCATTTTTGAGGGAAATGGCATACAGTCTGCTGAAGAAAGAGTTTGGAATGCTTTATGGAGCAGAAGTAATCTGCTGCTTTAAGAAAGGAGAACTCCAACCCAAAATGATCAAAACCATGTCCCCACAGTCTCTATGGAGAATGCCCTGGTGAGTGAGCTGATATGCTGTACTGGCCAATTCTAATGTTTTTTACCTTATTAATCCTAAGACACTTTCATGATTACCTCTTGTATCTGAAAAAAATATATATATATATAAATAAATCAGTGATACTATTGTAAGATATGATTTCTGAACGATCATTGAAAGGTTGACTATTTTAAAGCACCAGCAGTGGAAGTATAAATAGTGATACTGATGTAAATTTAAGTTTTTTGTACTTTTTAATCATCTCTAAAACAGCTGAACAAAGGAACACTGATTAATTATGGGAAGAAAATAAAGTTTCTGAATAGGGAACTATGCTAAAAGAATGTGGATCTCATAATTGTGAACTATGCAATTTTAATTTGGTTTTCCACTTGACTAGGGAGGCAACTTCTTTGCTAACTGCAGCTGTAGACCATGATAAATAAGTCATTAGAAGAATGTCTGACTTCAGTATGAAATATAATTTTTATAGATTAAATATAGTGTAAAGAACCACTTTTAAGAAGAGGCAAATTCACTTTGAAATTACATTTAGGATTTCTCCTTGTGGTGGTTTTACTGTGCTAGGCAGTTGAACACCACAACAGCTCTCTCACTCCCCCTCCTCAGATGAGGAGGGGAAGAAGTAAAGGAAAGAACAACTCACGGGTTGAGATAAGGATGATTTAATTAAAGAGAAATATATATATATATATTATCAAGGAAATATTATTATTAATTAAACAATTCAACTAAAGGGAAAAAAGGGAAAGGGGAAGAGGGAAGGGGAAACGAAATAACAAAACAAAACAAGTAAAGGCTGTGTGGAAGTGCAGAGGAAAGAAATTACTCTCTACTTCCCACAGATGAGCAATGCTTGACCACGTCCTTGAAGCAGGGCCTCAGCGCACGGAGCCGGTGTTCGGGAGGAGGACAGACGTTTTCGCAATGAGAGCCCACCCCTCCCCTCTTCTTCCTTTTTCCACCTTTTATTGCTGAGTGTGACATCATATGGTATGGAATATCCCTTTGGTTGGTTTAGGTCAGCTGCCCTGGTGATGTTTCTTTCTCACTTTTTTGCCCACACCCTAGGAGGGTTAGAGAGAGTCCTGATGCTGTGCCAGCACTGCTCAGCAGCAGACACAACACCGGTGTGATACCACTGCTGTTCTAGCTACAAGTGCAGAGCGCAGCACTGTATGGGCTGCTACAGAGAAAGTTAACATCCCAGCCAGACCCAGTACAACCTCCACCCCTTATTCCATAACATTTGTGTCACTCTCAGGTCCCCTATATTCTGGCATATCCTCATCATCATTGTTCCTTGTTCTTTAACAAATTGATATGTAGGTACATCTTTACATTCTATAAGGCTCTCTCGGAAAACGTCCATAAGAACTGTTGACTATTTAGTCTTCATCTGCTGAAGTGGTCACTCAGGGCAGGTGGAGTTGGATGTTTGGACGCCAGCACCAGCTTAGCTCAAGACCTTGTTGCACTTGCTCAGTTCCTTGCAAAGTTGACCTGTCATTGATCTTGCAGCGTCTTCCTACAACATATAACTTAGATTACAGATTAGTTTTCTCCCAAAGTTAGATCTCCTTGAGGCACACACCTGATATCCCCATGCTTCTGCATTACCCACCAGGTATACCCTGGTCCTTGGGCGAAGACAATCCCACGAGTGGGTTTGCCTTTTCCCAAGGCAGGAGCAACCCACACTGCCTTCCCCATCCACTTTCCTACATGCACTACGGGGACTTTAGCTCCCTTCACCGTGTGTAGGGGTTTTGTTTCAGCAGAACCAGCACGGCTGTCAGACCCCCTGTTATTAACTAGCCAAGTGGCTTCTGGTAGATTTCTGTCGCAGCGTTTCCATGTCCCAGCACCCAATGCTCTTAACATAGTCTTTAACAGTCCATTGTACCTTTCAACCTTCCCAGAGGCTTGTGTGTGATATGGGATGTGATACACCCACTCAATCCCATGCCTCTTGGCCCAGGAGGTGACCAAATTGTTTTGGGAATGACTCCCTTTGTCAGACTCAATTCTTTCTGGTGTACCATGATGCCACAGCACTTGCCTTTCTAGGCCCAAGATAGTGTTTTGGGCCGTGGCATGGTTTACGGGGTATGTTTCCAGCCACCCAGTTGTTGCTTCAACCATGGTAAGTATGTACCGTTTGCCTTGGCAGGTTTGTGGGAGTGGTCCAATATAGTTAATTTGCCAGGCCTCACCATATCGAAACCCTAGCCATCTGCCCCTGTTCTGGGGAGATTTTACCTTGATTACTTTATCTTGATTGCAGAACAGATCTCACACTCATGGGTAACCTGTGTGACGGCCTCAATGGTCAGGTCCACCCCTCGATCACGAACCCATCTGTATGTGGCATCCCTCCCCAGATGTCCTGATGTTTCATGGGCCCATCGAGCTACAAACAGCTCACCCTTATGTCCCCAGTCCAGATCCACCTGAGCCACTTCAATTTCTGAAGCTTGATCCGCCTCTTTGTTGTTCTGATGTTCTTCAGTAGCACGACTCTTGGGCATGTGGGCATCCACATGACGTACTTTTACATCCAGGTTTTTTACCTGGGCAGCAATATCTTGCCACAGGGTAGCAGCCCAGATAGGTTTACCTCTGTACTGCCAGTTGCTCTGTTTCCATTGCTGCAGCCACCCCCACAGAGCATTTGCCAACATCCATGAATCAGTGTAGAGATACAGTGCTGGCCATTTTTCTCTTTCGGCAATTTCTAGGGCTAGTTGTATGGCTTTCACTTCTGCAAACTGACTTGACTCGTCTTCCCCTTCCATGGCCTCCACAACTCGTCATGTGGGACTCCACACAGCAGCTTTCCACTTCTGATGGCTCCCTACCACACGGCAGGATCTGTCAGTGAACAACACATACTGCTTTCTGTCTTCACAGAATCACAGAATCACAGAATTTCTAGGTTGGAAGAGACCTCAAGATCATCGAGTCCAACCTCTAACCTAACACTAACAGTCCCCACTAAACCATACCCCTAAGCTCTACATCTAAACGTCTTTTGAAGACTTCCAGGGATGGTGACTCCACCACCTCCCTGGGCAGCCTGTTCCAATGCCTCACAACCCTTTCAGTAAAGAAGCTCTTCCTAACATCTAACCTAAAACTCCCCTGGCGCAACTTTAGCCCATTCCCCCTCGTCCTGTCACCAGGCACGTGGGAGAACAGGCCAACCCCCACCTCTCTACAGCCTCCTTTAAGGTATCTGTAGAGAGCGATAAGGTTGCCCCTGAGCCTCCTCTTCTCCAGGCTGAATAAGCCCAGCTCCTTCAGCCGCTCCTCGTAGGACTTGTTCTCCAGGCCCCTCACCAGCTTCGTCGCCCTTCTTTGGACCCGCTCAAGCACCTCGATGTCCTTCTTGTAGCGAGGGGCCCAAAACTGAACACAGTACTCGAGGTGCGGCCTCACCAGAGCCGAGTACAGGGGGACGATCACCTCCCTAGCCCTGCTGCTCACACTATTTCTGATACAAGCCAGGATGCCGTTGGCCTTCTTGGCCACCTGAGCACACTGCTGGCTCATATTCAGCCGACTGTCCACTATCACTCCCAGGTCCTTCTCCGCCTGGCAGCTCTCCAACCACTCATCTCCCAGCCTGTAGCTCTGCTTGGGGTTATTACGCCCCAGGTGCAGGACCCGGCACTTGGCCTTGTTAAACTTCATGCAGTTGACCTCAGCCCATCGATGCAGCCTATCCAGATCCTCCTGCAGAGCCTTCCTACCCTTCTGGCAACTTCCTACCCTTCTGGCAACTCTTCTGGCAACTCATTATATGGTGGTGCCTCTTCAGCATGGGTTACCTCTTCTGTTGGCACTCCGAAATCTCTGCCTTCCGGCCAGTCCATGATCTCTTCCAGGATTCCTGGGCAATTAGGTTTTCCCATTCGAGCCCGCTGTGTAATTAACGCTATCCACTTACTCCACGTAGCGTCAGTCGCATGGTGTGTAGTGGGGATTTTCCCTTTGAACATCCAATGTAACACAGGTAGCCGTGGTGCCAAGAGGAGCTGTGCTTCTGTACCAACAACTTCTGAAGCAGCTCGAACACCCTCATATGCTGTTAGTATCTCTTTTTCAATTGGGGTGTAATTGGCTTCTGATCCTTGATATCCCCGGCTCCAGAAACCCAGAGGTCAACCTAAAGTTTCTTCTGAGGTTTTCTGCCAGAGGCTCCAGGTGAGGCCATGCTCCTCAGCTGCAGTGTAAAGTATGTTTTGCACAGCTGGTCCGGTACAGACAGGCCCAAGGGCTACTGCACAAGCTATTTCTTGTCTGAGTTGTTCAAAGGCCTGTTGTTGCTCGAGGCCCCACTCGAAATAGTTTCTCTTTTGAGTCACTCGATATAGAGGGCTCACAAGCTGACTATAGCCTGGAACGTGCATTCTCCAGAATCCCACAAGGCCTAGGAAAGCTTGCGTTTCCTTCTTGTTAGTTGGCAGAGACATTGCCGTTATTTTGTTGATCACATCCATCGGAATATGGCGACGTCCGTCCTGCCATTTTACTCTCAGGAACTGGATTTCCTGTGCAGGTCCCTTGATCTTACTCTGTTTAATGGCAAAACCAGCTTTCAGGAGAATTTGGATTACTTTTTTCCCGTTCTCAAAAACTTCTTCTGCTGTGTTGCCCCACACAAGGACGTCATCAATGTACTGCAGGTGTTCAGGATCTCCCCCTTGTTCCAGTGCAGACTGGATCAGTCCATGGCAAATGGTAGGGCTGTGTTTCCATCCCTGGGGCAGTCGATTCCAGGTGTATTGGATGCCCCTCCAAGTGAAAGCAAACTGCGACCTGCATGCTGCTGCCAAAGGGATGGAGAAAAATGCATTAGCGATATCAATTTTGGTGTACCACTTGGCTGCCTTTGACTCTAGTTCGTACTGAAGTTCTAGCATGTCCAGCACTGCAGCACTCAAAGGTGGCATGACTTCGTTCAGGCTGCGGTATTCCACCGTTAGCCTCCACTCGCCATTAGACTTTCGCACTGGCCATATAGGACTATTAAAAGGTGAGCGAGTCTTGCTGATCACTCCCTGACTCTCCAGCCAATGAATCAACTAATGTATGGGAATTAGGGAGTCTCGGTTGGTGCGATATTGCCGTCGGTGCACCGTTGTGGTAGTGATTGGTACCTGCTGTTCTTCAACCTTAAGCAATCCTACAACGGAGGGGTCTTCTGAAAGGCCAGGTAGGGTAGACAGCTGCCTAATCTTCTCTGTGCTTAAAGCAGCTATGCCAAAAGCCCACCGGTACCCTTTTGGATCCTTGAAGTACCCTCTCTTGAGGTAGTCTATGCCAAGGACGCACGGAGCCTCTGGGCCAGTCACAATGGGATGCTTTTGCCTCATTCCCAGTTAGACTCACTTCAGCTTCCAATACAGTTAGCTGTTGGGATCCCCGTCACTACAGAGATACAGATGGGTTCTGTCCTTTGATAGTCTGATGGCATTAAAGTACATTGTGCACCAGTGTCCACTAGAGCTTTGTATTCTTGTAGTTCCAATGTGCCAGGCCATTGGATCCACACAGTCCAATAAATCCGGTTATCCCTCTCCTCTACCTGGCCAGAGGCAGGGCCCCTCTAGTCCTGGTTGGAGTGTCTGCCAATTAATTCTTGCAAATGAGAAGCAGAGGTCCCTTCATCAGGGTCAAGAATAACATCAGCTCTTCTTCTGCCTCTGGAGAACTGCCCAACAGAAACTGGAGCGGTGTTTTTCTTAGGGGCCCCTCTTCTTGCTGCTGTATTTTCTTTCAGTTCACGTACCCGAACAGTTAGGGTTGAAGTAGGTACACCATCCCATTTCCTCATATCTTCCCCATAGTCACGCAGATAAAACCACAAGGTGCCACGTGGTGTGCGTCTTGGGTACTCTCTCTCTCGAGCAGGAAAATACTGATTCTTAGTGGCTGAAATATCACTCCGTCTGGATGGGGGGGGGAATATGCTCGTTCTACAAGGTGGTCAAGTCTTTCGGACAGTTTCTCCACAGCTGAGACATAGGCCCGTAGTGGAGCAGAGAGATTGTCTTCATATTTTTTTTTTTTTTTTTAAGCTGGCAGGACAGATTATACACTGTTGGTCCCATCCCCTCATCCCAATTAAATATTGCCAGTGTACTGGTATGTGATGATGGTGTACTCCGCACCAATTTACGCCACATGGATGTTGTGCACTGGACTTCATCGGGATCTTTAGGTGTCTGGGCATTGTCCAAATCACTGTAAATCATCTCCAGCACAGCTAATTCCCTCAGTTGCTGGAGAACTTTATCCTCAGTGGCCCACTTGCCTACTTGATATACAATGTCTTCCTTATGGGGATACCTTTCTTTCACAGCTGCCAGGAGTCACCTCCAGAGGCTGAGAACCTGTGTCCCTCTCCCAATTCCTTTATCAATTACCATTTCTCTAGAAAGGGATCCCAACTGCTTGGCTTCATTGCCTTCTAATTGCTGGCTATTGGCCCCTGATCCCAGCCAGACCCAGTACACTCCTACAGAAGTCAATACTGAATCCAAAACCAAATAAAAGGTCAAACTAAATAAACAATATCATCTACTTAATGTAATAACATAGTAAAAGTGCATAGAATGACAGAAATGCTAACCTCAACTGGAACTGCAGTCATCAAGGGAGAGGAAAAACAATGAAAACTTTGTTAAAATTGACTTGTTTGTATCATTCATATTTGGAGCATTCATGGTGAAGAACATGTTCCTCTATTACATGATATTGCTGCCATTCAACTTGCTCAGACTGTGCTGTCTGCCTGCAGTTGGGGTAGTTTGTGGTGGCAATTGCATGATGTTATTTAAGTAGAATATTTGCTTCATTCCATTCCATTTCAAAATGTTTCACTGATTCTCTGATTTAATGTCTTCCTCATGTTTACCCAATAGCTTTGAAACTATATTTATTCTGTTTGTGACTTCTCTAGTATCCAGAAATTTTGTATGTTGATTGGCATTGCAATTAAGAAGTTATTAAGTGTAGTATCCAGAAGTTTGGTATGTTGATTGGCATTGCAATTAAGAAGTTATTAAGTGTAGTTTGTGAAATTAGAAAAGGGAAAAGGGGATGAACTTGAATTTCAGAGCCTTTTCTATTAAATCTCAATTGCTTGATTTTATGGTTTTATTTTTGCTATTTCATTTCCTATCTTATTTATTTATTTACCATTTACTTATCATTTCTGTTTGGTCTGTAGACAGCTCAATGCAACTTATGCTATGAATACGGATTTGAAGACCACCATACGTTCTTTCCATCCTTATTTTCCATTACTTAAATAAGCACCTTGGTATTTATTTTGCAATCAGGAATTAGGCAAATATCTCCCAGTCTTCACTTGTATATTAGTTTAAACTTTTTTTAAAAATAAAAATAAAAATAAATCACTATTCTAGTTTATTCAAGAAGTAGAAACCAATGTTGTGAAACTGATGTTCCCATTAATAAACAAGACTTAACTTCTAGACATACAAACATACAAAAAACATTTCCATATAGAATCATTGGAAATATATAGAATTATAGAAACATTAAGGTTGGAAAAGACCTTCAAGATCATCTGGTCCAGCCATCCCCCTGCCACCAATATCACCCACTAAACAATGTCCCTAAGCGCCACATCTAACCTTTCCTTAAATACCCCCATGGATGGTGACTCTACCACTTTCCTGGGCAACCCGTTCCAATGCCTGACTTCTCTTTCTGAGAATAAATTTCTCTTAATTTCTAACTTAAACCTCCTAGTTGTAGAAAGCAATAAGGTCTCTCCTGAACCCCCTCTTCTCCAGATTAAACAACCCCGGTTCCTTCAGACATTCCTCATAAGACTTATGTTCTAGATCTGTCACCAGCTTTGTAGCCCTTCTCTGGACATGTCCCAGGGCCTCGATGTCTTTCCTGTAGCAAGGATCCCAAAACTGAACACAAGTCTTGAGGTGCGGCCTCACCAGAACAGTGTGCAGGGGGACAATAACCTCCATGGTCCTGCTGGCTACACTATTCCTGATACAAGCCAGGATTACGTTGGCCTTCTTGGCCACCTGGGCACACTGATCAGGTTCACCTGATGTTCAGGTGAGAGTCGACCAACACCTCCAGATCCTTTTCCTCTGCATAGCTTTCAAGCCACTCTGCCCCAGGCCTGTGGTGTTCCATAGGGTTTTTGTGGCCAAAGTGCAGGACCCAGCACTTAGCCATGTTGAACCTCATCCCATCTGCCTCTGCAGATGGACACTTCCCCCAACTTGGTGTAGTCTGCAAACTTACTGAGGGTGCACTAGATTCCCTCATCCAAATAATTAATAAAGATATTAAAGAGAATGGCAACCCCTGTAGGACACCACTCGTGACTTGTCGCCAGCTGGATTTCACTGCATTCAGTATTACTCTCTGGGCCCAGCTGTCCAGCCAGTTTTTAATTCAGCAAAGAGGGTACCTGTCCAAGTCATGGGCCTCCAAATTCTTTGGGAGAATTCTGTAGGAGACCGTGTCAAAGGCTTTGCTGAAGTCCTTTCCCTCATCCATCAGGTGGGTCACCCGGTCATAGATGGAGATGAGGTTGGTCAGGCAGGACTTGCCTTTCATGAACCCATGCTGACTGGGCCTGATCCCCCATTTGTCCCACATAAACTGCATGATTGCTTTCAAGATGACCTGGTCCATCACCTTTCCTGGCACTGAGGTCTGTAGGTCCTGACAGGCCTGTATTTTCCCAGGTCCTCCTTACAACCCTTCTTGTAGATGGGCACCACATTAGTAAGTCTCCAGTCATTTGGGACCTCTCCAGATGACCATGACTGCTGATAGATGATGGAAAATGGCCCAGCAACCACATCTGCCAACTCTCACAGCCTATGACTTGTTAGACATCCAGCAGAGTTTGTGCTTGTAGATACACAGATGCCAAGACTCAAAATCTCTTAAACTTGACAATAAAATGTTGTAAAATGAGAGAGAGACATTACAGTCTAAACTTAAGCACTTGTTTTCATTATTAAATTGGTTCTCTGGATCCATAATCTTTTATTTTCTATTGATCAACGGAGAATACTTAGCTTCTAACTTTAGGAACTAAGACTTGCCTTTAAGTTGGATGCTAAAAGCAAGACAGTAGGTGAATAAGTCACAAAATGAATTTTGTGTCAATATGTGCTTGATATGCATTTGTCTTTGTAGTTAGGCAGTTTGACCTACCCATTACAAGTTTTGCATTATTCTCCATGTTAGGAACAACTCACAACAACTATGACTTTTCTTAAAGCATATGTAGATGATTATGTGATGCCTTCTGGAAAATACTGGACAGCATTTAAAAGATTAATTTTTCTATGATATTAACAACGTTTTTTTTTTTTTTTTTTTTTTTAAAAAAAAAAAAACAAAAACAATGCATACAATACTGTATTACTTGATTAGTTAGTTCGTACACCTTAGACCAAGAAACTATTAGGCAAATGCTAAAAATATTAAACTAAAACCTGCAAGATTCTAAGATTGTGAACAGAGTGGACACCTATGCATTTGCCTTTGTCTCCACATACATTTGTCCCTCTTTGAGCGATACTTGTGGTGGGTGACTGAAAAATGTAGGAAAGACAAAAAAAAAAAAAAAAAAAAAAAAAAAGATCACCTGGATCACCTCCAGGTTTTCAATTATCTTTAATTCAAGTCAATAAATGGTGCTTCAGAGCTAAGTTGCATTGTCTTTTTGCTCACTTAAGAGGATTTCTATCACATTAGGAAGAAAAATAAGTTGAAATGAAGGCCATACTTATGTTATATGTTACTAGCTTTCATTTCTTGTGCTATACATTTATTTCAATATTTTAGCAGTTTCAAAACAACAGTAATAAACAGATGCGTTTTCAAATGAAATTAGTGTTTCAAATGGATAACACCATTTGTCATAATAAATGTAGTTGAAAATGGTAAAAGAAGGGTCCTAACTCTGAAATTGGAGGAATACAAGCAGCTCTGTTGTCAGTTTCAGCAGTGAAGAGCTCTTTCATTTACCAATAAGAACAGACATCTTAGTCAATATCAAATCTTGAGAACTGACCCTACTTGTTAAATGAGAAAGTACCTTAAACGTGTGAAGTGACTTGAATAAGGTTAATGACAGTTCTTGTTATCTACTAGAAGAAAGGTATTTAACACTCTGCACTTGAGAATTTGATTTATTTTTCTTCTCATCATTATTTATTAGCTTTACTTGATTTCAGCATTGTGTCATTCATGTTTTACTGTGCTACTGATTAAAACAATGATGCCCAATGCCCAAATACATTATTTATTATCAATGTAACAACAGGAAAATATTCTTCTGTGTTATGTAAATCAATGAGTAAATACAAGAATACATTAGAAATGAAAGGTTTACTTGAAACAGAAAACCAGCAATACTGCACATCTAAAATGCCTATTTCATAATCAACTCAATTCATCATTGTATCTCAGAGCAAATTAAAAACAGTAGAAACATAAGAGTCCTTGAATAAATTAATATAGATTTCATTATTATTATTCAAGAGGTACAAACAAATGAAACAAAAAGGTCTTGACTTCAAAATTGTTCACCTTTTTTTTTTTTTTTTTTTTTTTTTTTTGAGAACCTTTACCTTTAACTGCTTACAGATACTTTCATGGCAATTCAAACCTTAGAGTTAGTATTCACATATTGATTCCTAATTATTAACTGGAAATAGTTTTCTAAATTCATAATCACAATGCTTTCTGATTCTATAAGGGTAAATTCTGTAGTAGAGATTTTAGATTGAAATTAAAAAGTTTTAGGACACAGAATTCTGTTTTGTATGCACAGAACAATTATATTTGGAATGAACAAGGTGTATAAATCTCAGTATATTTTCTCTGCTACTTGCCAATGACAGAAAATTATGTCCCCCTCTACAAAGTCCTTTGTTTCAGAACTGAAATTTATACAACAGTTCACATATAGACCTCAACTGAATGCTTCTATTGTTTGACTGCTGGATGAAAGAGAAAAAAGAAAAAGTAAGTAATTGGCAAAATGCAAATAAACAGAAATAAATTATTAAATAAATAAGTTCAAACTGGGGGTTACTTTAGTTCAATGTATGAATATGGTATTGCTTTTTGTGGTGTGGGACTGGTTAACTGTGTCAGATGATATTGATATGTCATTGTGTTTATTTTTACGAGCTTATGTTAAATTTATCATCAGAGTCAGGTTTCCCAAGATAGTTTCCCAAGACTGTGTTTTTAGTAGAGCAATAGCAATAAAACATTTAAATGTTTTCCACAAGGAAGCACCCTAGTTTAAAATAGTTCATGGAGTACATCATTTAACTGCTCAAAGGCAGGGTCTTTCAAATATGAGGCAGAATGAGAGTTGTAGCATTTAGTCTTTACATTTCTTTCTTTCTATGACTGAAGAAATCTTTGTGTGTGTGTGCACACGTGTGTGTGTGTGTGCAAATGTGTAGTAGCATTTGCAAATTGTTCGTGAGCAAGAAATCTTAATGATATCAGTGTCAGACCTCTGGTCAAGGGAGTTGAGGAAATGGCTTGCGCTTAAAAGTTCTGTTTTTGTCAAATATACATTAAGGACTGCACGTGTTTATGAAACAGGTTAGCTGAATTCACAGAAAGAGTGGGACAACATTTTGGAGAAAGTTATTTCTGTTCACCTATCTCATGGTATATTTTAATATTGCTCTTTTTTTTAAGAAAAAGTCTGTGGTATCTCCCCCCAAAAATCTCCGGAAATGTAATGAAAACATCAAATAAAATAATCCATACTTAAATAAATAAATAAATGTTCCTGTGAAGTCATCTGAAGTTCTAAAAAAGAACATGAGCCTTATGAACATGAAAACTGAGAAGAAGATAAAATGATTTTTTGATATGTTGCATATCTGAGATAAATGAATCTTTAAGACAATTTTCAGGACAAGTGCATTAAAAACCCTGTGCAGTCACTGGTCATGAGGGCCTTAACTGGGAAAATAACTGTGCTTGTTACTGGCACTGAAGCCACCTGGATGGGAACTGTCTGTGCTCATGCTACTAAGTGCTCTTTGTCCTCTAAAGCATCCTGCTTATCTTCAAACTTAATATCAGGAATACTTATGTCAAATCCTGAACCATGCCCACAAAGACTTGGGATATGCTGCTTGGTCTGCAAGAAAACCATACCAGGGACTTTCCCTACAACTTAATGGTATAGCAAATCGTGTTCTTTATCAATACAGACATAGCTGTCATAGTCTCTTATTGTGTAACATATAACATGGTTGCTGACACGATGGGAAGCAATATATCTGTGTGTGTTTCTGAAGTTCATTTAGTGATTTCAGGACATAAATGATTAAATTTTTACTCAGAAACACTGCATCTGCAGAGCAAAAAGCTCACAGCTGGTGCTGAGGTCTTGACATCCAGGTATTTCAGAGGAGACTTTGTTTTAAATTGTCTCCATGGACTGTTTTCTTGCACCATGGACTGAATGTCCATTTGCAGCTATATCTCCTTCTGTGCTTCAGCTTCCATATAAACTTCATATTGAAAAAAAAAAAAAAAAAAAAAGCTCAGGATTCTGCCACATTTTCTATGTACATCACAGTTTAAAACCCGTCACATACTAAACTGGATTTGAGTAGATCCATTGGTTAACACAACACAAAACGGTGGTATTCCCACCCCATTCCTCACTATCTCCCTGCATGTTTTTATATTTATAAATTTAGGCTTGACATCAGGAGGGGGTTCTTCACAGAGAGGGTGGTTGCACACTGGAACAGGCTCCCCAGGGAAGTTGTCACTGCACCGAGCCTGTCTGAATTTAAGAAGAGATTGGACTGTGCACTTAGTCACATGGTCTGAACTTTTGGGTAGACCTGTGCGGTGTCAAGAGTTGGACTTGATGATCCTTAAGGGTCCCTTCCAACTCAGGATATTCTATGATTCTATGATTCTATGATTCTATATTAAGAGTTAAAAACAAGGTCTTATAATTCTGACCTTGGTCTATAATTCTTATAATTCTTACACTTACACAATCATAATTTCCAAATACATTGGCAAATAAAAAGTTCTTATAGCATAATTAAATTCATTTGCTGTTTCTATTTTTTTTTTTTGTATTTCTTTTCTACTTTGCCAATGCATCATAATTTTCTTCATGTATCTGTATATTCATATGAAAGAAGAGAGTTATGTTGTAAATATGAGATATTCTGATTTTTCTTCCTCTATTAGTTGACAATTACTGTTATTTTAATTATATCAGTGAGGTTAATCAAGGAGTAATAAATAATTCACAGAATGAATAATATCCTAATACTTAGAATTATATTTTTTATCTAATTGTATACTAGCAAAGATAGACATAAGCATTCTGGAAGGATCCACCCAGTTCTATTTTAAAATTTAAAATCAGTTTAAATTATATTTAGGCAGTTCATTCCTACAACTTAAGGTGAGTTTGATAATTAATTGTCCTAAACACAAAGAAAGGAACATATAATGAATTTGTATCACACTGAATTATCCTTGATTTGCTCTACTGTGACAGCTAATTCTTTTACAGGTATTCATGGTCTTTCTCAGGCTTGTTAGCTTGAATATTTTCTAGCAAGCTTATAAGCAAATATGAAAAGACAAGGAAGGCCTTTCTCTGTACAGCAGAAGGCAAACATTGAAGATACTGTGCGTATTCAGACATACAAGAGAAGGCATTTGTTAACTTTTAAACCATTCTAAAAATCCCAAGACATAAAATAAACATTTGAATGGACTCTATTGTTTATTAAAACTACTGAAAAGTACATTGAAATTATAGACTTCAAATAGATAAATGTAATCTAACTTTCTTTCTTAAATTCCTTTGCAGTGGAAGTACTTAGAGACAAAGTATATTTGAAATCCTATGGAAAGCACACATAATTAATGTAATTATAGATCAAGAAATGGGGCGTGAAATATCACATCAAAGCACAAATGAACACAACTTACAATATAGATGATTTCTATATAAAATTATAGTGTTTTTATATAGAATTTTTATATATTTGTATATATATATATATATATTCTTTCTCCTTTGTTACAGATCTACTCAGAACTTCTTGATAAAAGTCCTTAATGGATGTGATCCTGACGTTGTACCTAGGTTTAAATAAATCACGGCAGTTATGAACACAGACATTTCATGATACTTTCATTATGTTTTCGTGAGTGTTATATGAAACGTGAACACTAGATTGTATTTCATATGCTTCCTAATGTGGAGAAAAGGTGGGATCAGAAATGTATTTTAATCTATGAGAAAGAAAGTCTGAGAAAAATCCAAACGAGAAATTAGACATCAGTGTCAGGCATAAGTACTAGAAAAAAAAATAATTACTGAAAAAAATGGTGGATTTTTCCTGATGCCCTTCAGTCAAGAAGAATGTCTTTTAGGAAGACAGAAATTATTGCTCTCTCCTGAATCTAAACTATATACTTCATGAATACAGAAGCAAACTGTTGTATATAAAAATAAGAAATTAAACATCAAGGCATTGTTATTACAGCCTCCTGAGTCCCGCTAACAATGAGTAGGATCAGCAGGGAAGATAATCACAGAGGTTTGGTCTGTTCTGGGAGGAGATTTTGCACTTAGGGAGACAAAACAGCTGCAAATTACCCACATTCAAGTCTGTCTTTTTCCAACAACAGAACTTCTTGTCATCATCTTCTCTTATGGTTATTAACCTCATACAAATTTCTGGCTACAGAAGCTGTGATATTCAAGACAAACAGTAGTTGAAACATACAATGAAAGAATATGCAAGAATATGTTCAGTGCATTCAGAGTGATTTTATTTGGCTCAGTTGGAAGCTCTTTTTGTTGTTGTTGTTGTTGTTGCTTTTTCTCCAAAAGCAAAACAAGGATTTTAATTGAGATAGTATTTTTGTTTCTTTTGTTTTGTTTTTAATTTACTCTTAGATTTTAATATAATTTTACTCCTGTTTTTAATTTACTCTTATATTCTTAAGGGAAATTGCACACTTACAAACCTAAAAGCTGTTTTGGTGATTTCAGTACATTTGGCAACTTGTAATGTCAAATTTATAATTATTATTAATTATTATTTATAATGCTCTTCTTTCCTCTGTTTTGGAGGTAGGATAACTTCTGCAGGCCATTTGCCTTTGTTTCTTCATATCAAAGAAAGCATAAAGTAAGCTCCAGTCTTTCTTCTGCTATGACCATTTGGAAAAAAATAGTAACTGTGATCATTGTAACTCACCTGATCTGCTCTCCGACTTTGTGACACTTGGTACTACTTGAAGATGGCACATGCTGATTACTGGACTCACTGAAGCTGTTTTTACCTTTAGCAAAGTGTTGTCAGATCTGTCTAAAACAATCAGAAATTACTGCAGTTGTATTGAGCACTGTCTGAATCTGCCATATGGCAGTACTATGGAAATGATCCAGACATACTAGCTAAGGAATTACTTTTTTTTTAGGTTCCTCCTCACCCTAATAAAACATGCTTGCTTGTTATTTTTGTTGTTGTTTTAGTTGTTATATAGGTATAATGTAAAAAGCTAACGTGTTTTATAAATTATATCTGCTGTAAAGCAAAGGTTCTGATTTTAACTAAAGTTGTATGGGGATGTAACTTTTATTTCTATTAGAATTTTTGTTTCTTGTGTGTCTGAGATATATCTTGCACTAGACCATGGCATAATTCTTATTTGATTTATCCCAGCACATGACTTACTTTTTTTTATCTTATTTTTAATTTTTGTCTCAAAAGCACTGGTATACTTCTGCTGTGGTGAAGTCCGTCCGTCTGTCCGTCTGTCCGTCTGTCCGTCCTCCCTTCCTCCCTTCCTTCCTCCCTTCCTCCCTTCCTCCCTTCCTCCCTCCCTTCCTCCCTTCCTCCCTTCCTCCCTCCCTTCCTCCCTTCCTCCCTCCCTCCCTTCCTCCCTTCCTCCCTCCCTCCCTTCCTCCCTTCCTTCCTTCCTCCCTTCCTCCCTCCCTCCCTTCCTCCCTCCCTTCCTCCCTTCCTCCCTCCCTCCCTTTCTCCCTTCCTCCCTTCCTCCCTCCCTCCCTTCCTCCCTTCCTCCCTCCCTCCCTTCCT
>NC_048893.1:131656198-131662102 GCF_011077185.1 Oxyura jamaicensis
CCTCCCTCCCTCCCTCCCTCCCTCCCTATGTCACCCTATGTCAAGGTATCATCTGGATTACTCTAATAAAGAGAAAGCTATTTGTCCAAAGAAGGCTATTTGTGATGCATCTGTTTTGAGATACAAGCAAATATGAAATAACACAGTTCTTGACACTTTCAGGTCTAGCACAGAATTCTTCATTTGAGACTAATGTGTCACTCACTTCAGAAAAATGAAGTTGTCAGTGTGTGCAGAAACCCAATACTACAAAATCTTCTATACATTTGTCTTTTGAAATTGATATTGCTCAGGAAAAAGAAAAAAAAAAAAATCAATTGTTTTACATAAGGTGTTTACAGTAACAGTACCAGCTTGGTACCTTCACATTCAGTTGACATTTCAGGTACCTTGTTTAGGATAAATATATACTAAATTTCCATTTTTGACTATTGGGACCTGTTTTATCTGGCATTTAATTCAAATTGTAATGTTATCATGAGAGTCAGGGTAAAACAACATTATAAATTAAATTGCTAACAAAAATTTGGTAACACTTCACAAAATAAAATGCATTCACATGAAATGCTGATTGCTCAGTATTACTCATTTTTACATAGGTGGTCTGACCCAAAATGCATTGAAGTTAGTAAAAAGATACTTATTGAACTTGCTGGGCTTTAGATCAAGCCACTAAGCCATTTCACCTGCAGAGTTTAAAGTGCCTTCTAAAGAAAGGCATTCATCATCATTTCCTTCTATTAAAAAAGGAGAAATACATAAAGATAGGCACCTCATTCAGACACACACAGAAGTTCCTGATGAGAACTAATAGTGGAACCAAACCTTTTTATGTATAGTGATAACAGTAATAGGAGAAGTAGTAAAGACTATATTGAAAAATGGTAGAGCACTGCATAACACAGAGGCACTAGAAACTTGTGCCATGTTGTTCTTGAAGCTGCATTCAGGTGAATGAATAAATCATACTATATTTTTATATGTGACAGTCTCTTGGATTCTGCCTTGTTTCTCACTGGAATTCTGTTTCATGTTTGTAAAAAATAAGTGGATGAATTCTAACCCCCTTTTACAGCAATCTTTTTTTTTTTTTTTTTTTTTTTTCCTATGTTTTAATCAAAGGCAGTGCAAAACAAGCTTTATTTGCACCGTGCTCATGTATTCATTAATGCCATGTAAATAACAGTGTTTCTTACTATATTGGTTTGTTAAAACAACTTAGAAAAATCTACACTGTAACCTTATTATTGTTACTTGTATTCCAAATCAAATTTTTCATGCATAAGTGCATCACCATGCATCACCCACTGATCCTTCAAAGCTTTAATTCTCAGATCTTATACTTCCACACAGCTGGAGTCTTCTTGCTGTAGATGTTATAGAACTGTGAAGTCTTATATACCCAAGATTTAGAGAAAATTCAAATCTGAAATTTCTGCAATTCAGAAAGGACAGCAGCCAAATTTTGCACAGACTTTGACATATTCTCATGTGTAGATTTGCTTTGGGAATCCAGGTGCTCATTTATACCAAAACTGCTTTTCTAAATAGTGGGGGCTTAAATGAATGTGTAAATATTTTATACCAAGTTCAACAGCTTCAAGTGGAGAACAGATGAGTGTAGCTTATCCAAGTATATTTTGGAATACAATTATATAAAGAGGCACAAAAGGTTCCTCAGGGCTTGATTTTCTGTAGAACATATTCCTTAGCACACTAGACGACGAACACTGTTAGCTCAGTTGGGCTAGCAAACTGAAAACATATTTTTGTTCTATTTACTAATTGGTTAAATAGGCAGTAGGTTTGATCAGTAAGCCCTCATCTCCGCACTGAAGATAAATAGGTATAATGTCCTACACCACCTCTTCAAAGCCCAAATAAGTTGAAAATACTATATCACCTAAGATCTGACTTTAGTACTAATACATGAAGTTGACTATATTATTACTGATAAGCAAAACTGTGACTGAGATTTTCTCAGATCTTATGTAATTATCTAGGGGATTCTGGGTTTCTGGTGGTGTTCCTTGGGTCCTGTTGCTATTTCTTGATGGAATTAAGTCTTTTCCTAAATAATATGCAAAAGTAATATTTTCTATTAACTCACATGGTTCATGATACTCCTTTTGAACTGTTGACCCCCACTTCATATTTATTTTTACTTGGGTGAAATTTTCCAAAATTTCCTGATGGAGTTTAAATACCCATATATGTGTGTGGATATGTAGCCATGTTTCTGAGCATGTGTGCATGACCGACTTTGGATGTAAAATACTTCAGAGAGGCATATGTATAACAAGCAGTAATTCTAGAATTTTGCACAAAATTTATAACTTTTTTTTTTTTTTTCACATTCTCATAAATTTCAGGACAGGACAATACACTCTACTGAAATTCCGTTTCTGTATCGACATTTGCTCTATCAGAGGTCACTGACACTTCATTTTAAGCTTTCAATTTTACCACTACATTGTTGCAATGCAGAAGAAAATTAAATGACATTTTGGATAGAAAGTGAAAATCATCTTAACTGAATAAAACCAGAAACACTTCTTTTATGTAATGCAATTTTCAGCTTGACCAAATTAGCTCCTTGCCTTTGCAGATAGTCTAATGGAACTTTCAGCATTCTCAGGCAACTGAGTTCTGCATTTTTGGAAGTGTAAGCAGTTACGATCTAAATGGAAAGACAATAAAGTTTGTACAGTCACATCAGCCCTGTCATAGTATGTAAGAAAGAATCCTGTATTGTGCAATATGCTAAAGGATGCCTCATCCTTCCTTTCCAGTTTATTTGTCTCTGTATTTAAGCTGAACCAGAGCAATTCCCCAGTCCAATGGATATGAGCACTTCTTTAGTGAACTGTTGAGTGAGGGACTACAAAAGGAAAGAACGCATTTAATTATTATGAACACTTCATTTACTGAATAGATATATTTTGCAAGCTTCTTTTTCTAGCTATGGATTAAGGCTATATGGTTCATGTAAAATCAGTTATTACTACATACCTGTGAAAATTCAATAATTTATATTTATGACATTCACCTTCTACTCAAGCAGATAACTGTCTTGATAGCTGATAGTATTAGGAGCCTTGCAGAAAACACTGTTTTTGAGGAATGAATAATCTTGGACAGGTCACATCTGGTCTATTGGTGCTCAGGGACTTGAAAAACCTGTATATATAGAGGTAATTTGTAACTGACATCTTTGAGAAAGGTAAACTGTATGGAGAACAATATACATATATATATTAAATAGTCCTTTGTTAATATAAATTTGTGTATAACATAAAACTGGGCAAAGTGTCTGACTCACCAGAGAGCCACACAGCCATCGAGGGATCTTGACAGGCTGAAGAGGTGGGCTGACAAAAAAAATAATGAAATTCAACAAGGAGAAGTGGAGTCCTGTACCTGGGGAGGAACAGCTCTAGACACCAGTACATGCTGGGGGCCACCCAGCTGGAAAGTAGCTCTGCAGAAAAGAACCTGGGAGTCCTGTTCCTCAAGGGGAATATTATGAATTTGTATAAATACCTGAAGGGAGGATGCAGAGAGGATGGAACCAGGCTCTTTTCGCCAGTGCCCTGTGACAGGACAAGAGACAATGTGCACAAACTAAAGCACAACAAGTTTCATCTGAACATCAGGAAGCATTTCTTTACTCTATGAGTGATGGAACACTGGAGTAGGTTGCCCAGAGAGGTTGTGGATCCCTGAAGATCTGGAAATCTGTCTGGAAAACATGATCCAGGGCAACCTGCTGTACGTGACCAGGCTTGAGCAGGGGCTGTTGGATCAGATGATCTCCAGAGGTCCTTTCCAGTCGTAACCATTCTGTGATTCTGTGATTGTGTAAATGTTGAATACTTATTGGTGTTAGGCACTTTGGTTTGCTATGTGGATTTTTGCTATGTTATTGGTTATTTGATTTGCTCATTGTTTGCTTACTGATGTTTTAGCAGAAAAGTGTTTCTAGGTTCTGTAAACACAAACATTGCTGTCTGTACTGTATTAAAATGATCTTTATATTTCTGCAATCACTCTTAAAAGAAAAAGGGTGTTCTTCAGAAAACCTGGACCTACAAGGTTGGACTTTTTTTCTTTATTTCCAGGAGCACTCCTCCTGGAAGAGAGTGCTGACCCCTCCTTATAACAGATGCAATCAATGCAGTTTGATCTCTGCACACATGAATAATTTTATGTCGATGTAGAAGAAGGAAGTGGAAGAGAGTGCAAAGGTATATTCAAAACTAGCCTGCTCTGATATCAAAGGAGATCCTTGTCTATGCCTAAATGGAAAAATCTGTTCAGATTTTACATATTCTGAAAAACATTTTTAAGCTTTACTCTGAACATATATGGGCTTGAACATGTATGACAAATGCAATTGCTGTAGTAAAATAAAGAGAAGTTAGTGAAAATCCTTCAATACAATTTTCAAAGTAGAGAGGAAAATGTGGATCTGTATTATGACTGAAGTCACTGGATTATCCTGTAACAGTAAGGGCAGGTAATATTTATGGTATTTTAAGTCTCTTTAGTACACCAGTAAATCTACTCTGCTTACTAATATGTACTTTATACTGATAACATACTGTGTGCAAAGAAAAAAAAAAAAAGACAAATATTTTAATTTATCTTCATCAGCTGGTGTTCCTATTAGAAGGACTGTTCTTTCTACTGACCTTAGTGATGGTGCAGATATAAGTAAAAACTTCAACTGTCCATTGCAGGCTTGAACTCCAGTATTGTATTTTTGTATTGAATAGGCAATGTCCATAGGATTTTTTACCCTCCTTATTTATTTATTTATTTATTTAAAGTTTTCAGGGTGTTAAAAAAAAAAAAAAAAAAAAAAAAATTTTAAAATTGGTGGAAAAACAATTTAAAAAAATGCCTGTTATACACTGGTCAAAACATTTCTTTTTAAGGTGTTTCCTCAGAATGTGGTAGAAGGCAGAAGGATAGGACATATGCTGGAGCTTTTCATTTCTTTTTGAGGGGGCAAATAAGTCTGCTGGATGTTGTGGTGGTTTTACTCGTGTGGGTGGCTGAGCTCCACCACAACTGCTCTCTCACTCCCCCTCTTCAAAGGGAAAGGGAGGAGAAAATATGATGCAAAGAGCTCAAAGGTTGAGATAAGGACAGGGAGATCACTCAAAAATTATTGTGATGGGCAAAACAGACTCAGAGTAGGGAGACAGTAAATTTTTTGCCTGTTACTAACAAGATAGAGAAATGAGAAAGAAAGGAAAGAAACCAAAAACACCTTCCCCCCATCTGCTGCCCTCTTCTACCTCCAAGCAGTGCAGGGGAATGAGGGAATGGGGGTTGAGGTCAGTCTATAGCGCTTTGTCTCTGCTGCTCCTTCACAGTGACTCTCGTCCACTGCGCTGTTGGGTCCCTCCCACAGGATGCAGTCCTTCACAAACTGATCCTGCAGGGGCTGCCCACAGGTAGCAGCTCTTCAAGATCTGCTCCAGATATGGGTCCGTACCACGGGGTCCATTCATAAGGAGCAAACTGCTCCAAGCTGAATCCCCAGTGGGCAGCAGCTCCTGCCAGGTCACCTGCTCCTGCGTGGGCTTCTCTCCAGGGGTTACAGGTCCAGCCCAGAATATGCTCTGGTGGGGGTTTTCCAGAGGCCATAGCCTCCGACAGTGCAGGTCCACCTGCTCCACCGTGGTCTCCTCCATGGTTCTGCAGTGTGGAAACTTGCTCCACCATGGTACTCCATGGGCTGCAGGGGGACAGCCTACTTCACCATGGTACTCACCACAGGCTGCTTTCTCTCCCAGCTGCTGTGTGGCAACATTTTTGTTTGGTTGGTTTTGTGTTTTTCTTTCTCTCTTTCTTTCTTTCTTTCTTTCTTTCTTTCTTTCTTTCTTTCTTTCT
>NC_048893.1:131662112-131702481 GCF_011077185.1 Oxyura jamaicensis
TCTTTCTTTCTTTCTTTCTTTCTTTCTTTCTTTCTTTCTTTCTTTCTTTCTCCTCCCTTCCTCCCTTCCTTCTTTCTTTATTTTTTCCTTTCTTCAATATGCTCTCACAGAGGCACAAAGAATATCACTTATTGGCTTGGCTCTGGGCAGCAGTGGGGCCCTTACTTAACATGGGGCAGCTTCTAGATTGTTCTCACAGAAGCCACCCCTATGCCCCCCTGCTACCCAAACCTTGCCACATAAACCCACTACAGGTGTGGAAGAATTACATGTAACCATGCATTTACCTGTAATCATGTAGTCCATGAATTTGATCTCATGAGTGAATATCCTTAAACCAAGCTGGTATTGATAAGATTCTGGGGATTGTTTCTGAGAAAAAAGCAGACCTATGAGTGCTCTTTGCTACATGTCAGATAAAGTACATTTAGATTCAGACATTATTTCATATTTTCTAGTTTATTTCTTATTCTAAATGAATTAGAATTTTATGGTTGGAGAAAAAGAAAAGTCAAAATAGTCTGTACATTAATTTTGAATTAAGATTGCTACTTAATGTCAGAGTCACAAATCTTCCTTGGATGTAGTAAGACTGCTATTCAATTCAGCTTTTTAAACTAGCAGTCATTTTGTTTTGGTTCCCTCTGCAAAGTAACTGCTATCATGTTATGACCTTTTCATTTTGAAATTTCAAACAATGTTTTCACAAGACTGCAAGTGACATTTCTGCCAAATACTTCATATAAAATGAAATTTGCCCTTCTACTGAATGTTCAGAATATGTTAGAAGTACCACTACAGCCATCTTTGAATGTATTCACAACAACTGCAGTAAACAATTAGGCCAGACTAAATTTTTCAGGAAAATTCATGAAGTTCAATACAAGCTACCCAGAAACTTAACTGTACATGACAGCCACACGATATATACTATATATACACTCATGTTCCTAATCAAAGTAGTAGAAAATGCCAGCCACAGTTTTAACTTTAAGAAAAAAAAAAATAAAATAAAATAATAAGGCCTAAAAGTTAGGTAAACACTTAAGACTTCAAGATGACAGCTAAATTTGTTTCCTGTTGACTTATGCATTCACTTCATTTTAATGAGTATTATAGCTGTTCTTTCCATCTGCACACAAGGTGGAAGTGTCTTACTTAATTCAATGGTTCCAGACAAACCTTCTAGTTTCTCATCCTAAAGAGTTCTTGTCACACAGTCCTATATTACTGGACAATTATTCTTAAATATATAATGAAAAGCATTTTTTTTTAAATAACATTTTATTTTATTTTATTATTTATTTTTTACATTTCAGAGACTAATGCTTTCCACTGGCAATGGATTTTACTGAGGTCCTATAATGGCAATTCATGCTCTTTTCTAATGATGTGTGGTCTTTGTATGTAGAGGCTTACCATTAGGTGATTAAATTTATCTGGATGGAAGATTATTCAGGATTTTATCAGAAGTTCTACAACAGCCACAAAAATTGAGTTATATCTTTGATCTAAATATTGCCCCCCTTTAGTGGAAGTATTCTGTGAGTAACAGAATACAAAATTAATTCCTAAATTAAATTGTTAATTCCTAAATTAAATTGTTATTAACCTCTAATGTCATGAAGTATGCATGTGACATATAGTGTGTGTGTGGATTCTATCTACTTTAAAGTATGTTAATAATTTAGAAGTTTTGACTCATACTTTTGCGATTTTGACTTAACATCTTGTTCCTTACAAAACTCACTCTCCAAGCCCCTTGATATATTGAAGAAATGTACACGAAATGATAGGAAGCAGAATTTTGAGTTTCGTGGGAAATTCTTTAGGTTTATACATTTATATTTTGTGTTCCCCTTCAGAACAGAAGAAAATCAAACAAATCATAAAATTAACAAACAAATAAGTAAAAAATATTGAAAGACATTACAAACAAGAAACTAACCAACCAAACAATCAAAACAAAACAAAACCAAGCAAGTTAAAATAAGCAACCGGAATATATATTTTTGGGGCTCTCAGAAAGATCATTCAAGAAAAATCCATCTGTATTGTCTGATCGGGCTTTCGAAAATCAGCAACTATAATGTTACTAGGAGATCATTTCACAATATAATTTTTGATAGAATTGGTCAATTGTTTCTACCAAGAATGACTACTTGTTTAAACTAATTTTTACAGAGGGAACATTTCAAAGTTCACAGAATTTCTATTAAAAAAAAAAAAAATATGTGATCTGAAACATTTTTATAATGTTGAAGAAATTAATTTTTAATATTTTCAGAATAGAATGGTCTGATTTATAGTTTCATAATGTCTTTTCATTTTAAAATCCATTACATTATGTGTAAAAATAATTTTTTATTCTGATATAACTGTTCTTGCCTCAGCAAGTGTTTCACTTTGATTCTGGTATATAAGACACCAAAATACAGATATAAGACACCCAAAAACATTTTATATATTTGATGCTATGTTGTAGCTTTTTTGTTTATAAGTTTGTTTTTAAGCATTGCCCATGATATAAGCTATATAACTGTGGCAAATGTACAAATATCAGAAAATGAATCTCATTGAGTTCTAGAGATATAAGTCAGAAGGAAGGTTTCTATTATTTTTCAAATAGAGGGGAACTTAAATTAAGCTAACTCCTTATGAGTGCCTGAATCTGTCATTTGCTAAGTTTAAAAAATGACAGTGTCATATAACAGTGAACTAAAATTCACACCTCATCTAGAACTTGATCTTTATACCATAAGGAATTAATATGATAACTACACTGATAGAACTTATACAGAAATAAACAGAAAACTACATATATGAGGACCAGATTGGATAAGTGGAATTATGGCTAAAAATCAAAACCATATACACTTTTCACTAAAGGTAATGGCTCTCATTTTTTAATGCATTGATTCCATTTAAGATCTGATAAGTAATTCAAATCCATGTGAAAATAAAAGTGAAGGTCCCACCTAAAATAAGGATATACTTTCATAAAATATACAAGAAAAGATGTAAAAAAGAAATCAAAACTTTCAGACTGAAATAGCCATTTAGGATACTAATTAACTTATGATATTTATGATGCAGTGTAGCATAAAATAGTGTGAGGAAATGATCTTATGTTAAAACTTTCCATAGAACACAGAAGTAATATGGCTTAAGTCAGAAAAAAAAAAAAAAAAAGAAAAAATAAAAAAGAAAAAAAAAAGACATCAGACGTCAACAGGTAGGAATATAAAGAAAATACAAGAAAATTAGTGAGGTTTTAGTGAGCAGGACACCTCTTTTTAGCACATTCTTATGTCAAAAGAGAGTTAGTTAACTTAGAAGGGGCAAATTTACACCAAAGATACAAACCAGATCTGCATTATGCAACTGTATAGTATGCTTCTCCAGCAGCCACAAGGCTGATTAACTCCATTCATTCAGATAGTTTGTGACATAAACTATAGTTTCTCGGCAGCATTCCTCTCTCTCATCATAAAATGACATTTATTTATTTATTTATTTAGTAAGACCTTTTTTACTACTTTATTTTTTGGTCTCATTATTTTTTTCCTAATCTTTTGACAACAGTTTTATTTGCCTTTTCTTTCTGCATAATTCTTTTAAATTACATTCAGACCAAAAGACAAATTCTGATCTCCATTATACGTATCCCCCCACTGTATTCCTCCTGCTCCCTTACCCATGCACATCTCCTCATAGGTTTGCAGAGACCAACCAACTCCTGCATCTCTCACAATCCTGGAGGACCCCGTGGCTCACTGTCAGTTGCAAAGTCCAGGTTGATCTTCCTGTAAGTTGTATTTGTGGCTTCATAGCCCATCACCTGGGAGGTTTGTTTCTTGACATTGTTTCCATATTTGCTGTGTTTCAGCATTTTGCTTATTGTTCCCCCTTCTTTTTTTCTTATCATCCCAAATCCAGAAATTCTCGCTCAAACAACCTTAAATCAACATTCCCACATTCTCACATACCCTCATCAATTACTGTGACTGAGCAGACTTGGTTCCCATCACTGCCTTCCTTATCTTTTTGCAAGTGAGGCAAACCTGTGTCCCACAGATTCTTGTTTATGGCTTCCTCCCTATCCTATTATCCCTTGTTGCATTGGAAAACGTCCTTGACAAGGATATCCATGTCAAGATATAAAGGAGCAGACACTCTGCTTCTACATACCCTTATACTCCAAAACTTAAAATCTTAAAGTCTAAAAGAGAATCCCAAGATATTGATGTTGTTTACTGTCACAAGTCTGCCAGGAAGTCTTAGGCTCTTTCCTGACTGTAGGGTATGTGCATACAATGTAGTATCCCAAGTTTTGATCAATGCCTTGGAGCACAGTCATAGGCTGTAACCCCAGGCATAGTCTTTCCTGCACCTTTCACATTATTGCCCTTGTAGTACTAAAAAAAGTCTTTATTACAAGAACATGACTTACATGAAAGTATATTTAGGAAGGGATCTATAGAAAGAAATAAACATCCTCTCTTTAGGCATGGAGAAGCACAATATAATTTAAATACTGCATTTAAAACCAAGAAAAAAATATTTAGTATATTGTCCCATATTATTATGCAGGGAAGAATATCTGTCCACCTTTCAAGTGTTATATGTAAGTCACTTGCAATGTAGGGATATATACATATGCATTATATATATTTTACAAACAGCACTGGATCCTGTGATGAAATTCCTGTATTCAATACTTCATCAATTATAATGAGATTGTCAATGCATATATGCTGAGATTATTTTTCAAATCTATTGTTCACATTTGACAATTCCACAGCAAAAATGAGTAATCTCTTAAAATTTTATATAACATTTTCTTATCTCATATAATTACTGATTTGTGCAAATATAACTCTTCATCTTAAAACTGCTTATTAATTATTACCTTCTAAAATTCCTCTTTATCTTATACTTTTGTCTGGAGGTATTCATGCCATTTTTTTTTTTCCTCCTTTATAAAAGATTTCTTCCTCACCTTATAACTTGTATTCATCTGGAGGTTTTGTGACAAGTAAATACCTCTTCATATAAACAGAAATAATTTATTTCCTAGGTCTTGCAAGAACCCTATACTTGAATAAAGAGAATAAATCCCTTAATAAAAATAATAATAAAGTTAATATGCAATGTTTTTTTTCAAAATATACCTTCTGAGAGCCTCACTGTTGGAACAGCTACATCATAATATTTTATACTTTCAGTACTGTATAAAGCAGACTCCTATTCTCTCTCCTCTCCTCTCCTCTCCTCTCATGTGGGACACAGTGTCACAAGTTGATCTGTGTGGGGTGTGGAACAACACAGAGTTTAGGAATCAACATTGCCATGTCACAGAGTTAATCTAATGCTTCAGCAAAGCTTTAACCTGTTGAAAGAAATAAATAAAGAAACAAAGGAAAAAAGGAAAAATAATATTCATATATTTTCAGAAAGAACTTTGTCAAAATGAACTATTTGCATGGAGGGCTTGTATGAATTACAAGCCCTTTTTTTTTTTTTTTTTTTTTTTTTTTTTTTTTTGGTAGGGGGTGGGGGGTTGGAGCACCTCTCCTATGTAGAAAGGCTAAGAGAGATGGGGATGTTCTGCCTACAGAAGAGAAGGCTCTGGGGTGACCTCATTGTGACCTTTCAGTACTTGAAGGGGACTTATAAGAGGGACTCTTTGCTCTGTTGGATAATGACAGAACGAGGGAGAATGCTTTTAAACCAAAAGAGAGGAGATTTAGACTAGAGGTTAGGAGGAAATTCTTCACTCAGAGTGTAGTGAGGCCCTGGAACCTGTTGCCCAGAGAGTCTGTGGATGCCCCATCCCTTGGGTTGTTCAAGACCAAGCTGGATAGAGCTTTGGGCACCCTGGTCTAGTGGAAGGTGTCCCTGCCCATGGCAGTGGGGTTGGAACTGGATGGTCTTTAAGGTCCCTTCCACCTGAGCTACTCTATGGATCTATAATTCGCTGATTCTAAAAGGAACTTTCTCAGGGGGAGAAAATTTGTCTTAGGTAAAAATCAGACCCGTTTTCTATCATAGGTGGTAAGAAACCACCACTTAGGGAACCCATGTGTGCTGTCCGTTTTGCTCTTCTTCTTGAGACAGACAATAGATGATGGTTCTTGTTTTCCTTTATTTTATTTAATCAGAAATGTTATTTCTCACATGAATTTCAATTTTCTCAGGTGATAAGTTGTCCCTTACTTTCTTATTTTTTTTTATCAATAGTATTTTAAGGGTGCCTGTGGTATGAGGTATTCAGCCACATTTCAAGGACGTCCCTGGTTCCCAGGCTAAGTTCCTAGGCTGAAGGTCAGGTACATGGTTTCAGGATAGTGGGTATTTTCTCCTGTTTGTACTCAGCAGTCATTTTATGTCAGAACTTTCCTCATTACAGCTAGGTTACCTTTGTAACTGCTCCCATCAACTTGTTAAGGTGGTTTAGATCAACACTGAAGTTTCCATGGATGTGTTTCCTACTAAACGTTTCTAGCGAAATCCAACCTATGCAAACTGTATGCTTACAGTAGTAATCCATTACTTATCCACGATAAACAAATGGCTCTGGCAAATTACTTATCAAAGTTATATTGCTGACAGTTTTATTATAGATCGATTCATTGTTAGAGATCAGACTATGGCATTTTTTTCTGATAGGATTTTTTTTTTTTTTTTTTTTATGGCTCTTCTTTTCAGATAGCTATGTATCACAGAAAGCCAATTACCTGTTATGTTCAGTATTTGGACTTTATATTTCCCAAAATGTAATTTATTTTCCAAACCTAAAACTTCTCACTGAACTGAAACAGCAAAACCATTGCTTCAGGCTAAAATAAACTTTTAAAATCTTCTCAGTAGAAAAAGAATACAAATGATGTATCAGAAATGCATGCAGAGTCCAGCAGATGCTGTAACATCATTTAAAAATAAAATGTTGCCAAAACCATTAACATTTGTTTATGCAGAAAATGGTAAAGTAAATATATATTTGAATACTTAGAGAAAATTATTGCATTGGTACTTTTTGTTAAATATATAGAGACACTTGTATATGAAAAACAGTTTAATTTTGTAATGTTTCTATTGATTTTTTCCAACTTCTAGACAGCATTGTTTCTTTTCAAATGTTCATTGTGTCATTTCAACATCTGTATGATAACTGGTTTTAGAGCCATAGGGCCAGCTTCCAAAGTGCCCTGAATTCATGGATTATACAATTTAGGAGTGTAGTTTGGAGGAAAATGGACTTAAATAATCAACAGGGGAGAGAATCAGTCACCAAAGTGTGAGCAGCCAATAAGATTTATATGAGCTATTGCTGGTTAGCTGGGTTTATTTCATGCTAAAATGCCTTGTGAATACACAGCCTTTTCTTTCATGATGTCTGACATTTTGACCTCTGTTATAAAAAAACAATTTGGGAGCAGGTTTTCTGGAATGTAGGAATGAGATCCCTTGAAGAAAAACCTGTGTGCTGAATTGCCAGGCTGAAAAAAACAGTTCTATATCTGGCAGTCTTTTCTCTGCTGTCTATTGACTGTCTACACTAATAAATCTACAAGTGTGCTTGTGTACCTCATCTGCAGCAGCATCATCTTGACAACTTGTTCTATTCCCATTTATCATAATCAGGTGTCATGCTTTGCAATTGCCCAAGGCAAGTTCACATAGTTGAGCTCAAAACATGATTATTCAGCAGATGTGTGTCTTGTTCTATGTGGCTCATGCTGAGGTCTTAGATTTTAATGAATCACAGAGATTAAAAAGGGTCCAGTCCCATCTGAAGAGAACTCACTGTTATGCACAAGCATCTGTGAGGGCAAATGAAGGGAAAGGGGATGCTTAGCACTGATCCAGCACCACAACATAGAACAGAGGTTGAGTTACACCAGCGCTAGGAAAAGTAAAATTGACAACCTACCATAGTCTGAGGCACTGAATAACATTTTAGGCAGAGTTATCACTACCAAACCATATCCTGTAAAAGTCATACAATTCTTTCAGAACTTTTACATATGCTGAAAACCTACAGCACCTTTCAAAAGTAGACATGCTTTAAACCTTCACCAGTTATTCTTATTAGACCAAATGTATAAATAAAACAATAATAAAAAAAATGATTCTCTGTTGTGCATTGTTTCTATGCAAGTTATACCATATGACAGAAAACAAACTGTCATAGATGGATACTAAATAAATCTTTTTATTAAATATAAATGAATATTGTACATTCACATTATATATATATTGGATGAACAGCACATGGATGTGTCTTCAAAAAGAGATCATGGTAAAAGCAAGTTAAGAACTCTAAGGAGGATATTTTATCTCCCTTGCAATTTTATTGTCCTTAAAATGTTAATTTCTCAGGTGAATTTTCAGATACTTCTACAGGGTGGATTTTTGATCAAAGAAGACCAGATTTCCAGCTAAGACACTGAATTCACTTTTGTAAAAGTCAAATAAAAAAAATAAATAATAATAATAATAATAATAAAAAACTGAATACTTTTCCTGAACAGGAATTTGAAATTCTAATTGTTGAGACAAAAAATACTGTTATTTTCTAATTTTTGATCATAAGGTAACAAAACCAAATATTTATCAGCTACATACAAAATTGTATTTGGTCATTTAGTCAAATTAAAGCATTCAATGGAACATATTTACTTTGCAAAAAGTTTCTGTGGAAATCTTGGAAAAACATAGTGACCACTAATCAGTCTAGCACTCAGTAGCTATGACATTTTCAGACTGCTGAGCTTTATGGAAGTTCTTGTAGCAAAGAAAAATACTTGAAAATCTTGGGCACCAGGATTTCACTGAGCTACTAAGCTCAGTGAAATGTAATGTAATGTTATGTGATGTGTAATAAGAAGTAGACATAACCTGCCACATCTGCATGGACCTCAACAATTCTGATTTAAAAAGTTTGGAGGATTTTTTTTTTTTTTCACCAATATATGGAAAACTATTCCCAAAGAAAAATTATTTTGTATGATTTTTTTTTATTATTATTTTATTTGCTATTGAAATGGTGACATTTTGAATAGGCCAAGAGTATGGAAAGAGTCCATGTCTGTACCTTGGTTAATATATGTTCCAGGTATCTTTTGTTTCTGACAAACAAACAGAATAAGAGAAACTTCTGTTATGAATATGAGATATTCCTAAAATACCTTGGGGTCTCACAACAAATAAACAAACAAACAAAAAAAAATTAGTTTATTATCTCAAGAATCCATTAGCAACAAAATGGAAAGCAAAAGCAATACCTATTTAATAAAGAAAGAAAGAAAGAAAGAAAGAAAGAAAGAAAGAAAGAAAGAAAAGAAAAGTGAGGCAAATATTCCATCTGTAAAACATTATGCAAGATGAAACATTAATGGATAGCTGGTGAATAAGGATAATTTGTCTCCACTATATCATTTCCTGAAATCGTGGAGTTAGTTTTCCTTGCAGCTTTATAGACTATCTATAACAAAATGTTATGTCCCTTTCCTCATTTAAAAGTTGTTGTTTGCTATGCAAAAAGAGAAACACATTTTTTTCACATTTCTTTCACCTGCATTTCATTCATGGTGTCTGATGCTCACAGACTCAATCTGGTATTTAATTATATTCATGTAAGCTGTATTATCCCCATGCTGACTAGGTGAGTGTCTCTTTTATTAGTAAAAGTGACAATAGAGATTTTCACTCTCTTAAGCCTGAAGTCCTCATTATGCTGTTTGAAGTCAACATTCTGTTTATTACTGAAATTTATCTCAAAAAAAAAAAAAAAAAAAAAAAAAAGAGGCCAGGCAAATGAGTAGAAAAGCAGCATCAGGAAAAGTTTAGATTTCATGTTAAATGATACATGCACAGCTCTGAAGAAATAGCTCTAAGCCATGGAAGAAGCTGCTAGAAGTTTATAGTTACACAAGATAGACTAGAATTGTGTGGTAAGGAGATTAAACTCTGTCTGTTCTGATATAATTTAGTCTGTTTCTCTTATAAAAAATATAGAAATTGAAAGTTAGTTGAGGAGTTCTTTCATTAATTACAAATACAATGTGAATTTATTTCTTACCATTACAGGATGGATGGAGGCAGGTGTACAGGTCCAGAAATATATCTGTGGGATCTGTAGCTGATACCAAACATTAAATCTAATAGCCTTGGTTACTCTTACCCCTCCCTCCCAGTCATCACATGCACACAAGTATATGGGCATGCACACACACACAAAAACCCCCTAAAACTCCAAAAAGAGAGGCAGAGGGGAAAAAGGAAAACAATGTGCAGTGTCCAGCTGCTCTGGCTCATTATGCTGACGGCACTGGCTGGATCCTGCTTTAAGTGGATGCTGACTTTACATACTGTAACCGGCTATTAAGTTATGTGCACAAAATTTATGTGAACAATTCTTATTAGTTATTTAATCTTACTGGCTATTTAAATTATTTGTAATTGCTAATGTTACTCACTAAGCTTTATGCAATCTCAAGGCCATGAGGATCTGAGCATTTCGCAGCATAAAGCAGTGCCATAGCAGCCACAGAGAAGGAGGGTGTAAGTTTGTTTACAAATTAAAAGGCATTCTACATTATTTCCACTGGCAAGCTACAGAATTTCATGTGGGAAGTCCTTTGTCTTACGAAGGTCAAGCCAGTGTGCAACATGATCTTCTTTACAGAGGCATAGAGACATCTTACAGATATAGTTATCAATATTTGCAAAGTACTTTGGGCTCCTCAGTAATCTTACCTTAAAGATTTGGAACTCTTGATAGAGAATACTGACATTGTCTATCATATAAATTGCTGACTACTTCCTTTAAGAGGTAATCTGAAATATATAGATACTTTATATTTGTTCTATAGCTGGGAATCTTATTTTTTTTTTTTCTCCCCTCAAAAAATTGTATTTCTTACACTTCTTTCTTTTAAGTTGTGTTATACCTTACTCTTCACACCTTGTTTGAGTCTTCACTTTTTTTTCCCTTGTGCTTTTGACTTCTTTTCATTCATTTCAGAGAAACACATCCAAATTTAGTTTGGGAGAGACCTTTGGAAGCCAGAGCAGTCAGTTTTCAAGTCAGTTCCAGATGCAGAGATAGACAAGGTTGCTTAGTGACTACTTCTGCTCCATGGTGGGGATTCCATATCCCATCTGAGCAGGTAATTCTAGTAATTGATCATCCTCATGGTGAAGATTAATTTATTTATATTGGAACAGAATTTCTCACTTTTGCCTTTCCTATTCTCTTCCCCAGCCTGTTAAGGAGAAGTGGGTATGCAGCTGCGTGTTATTTAACTGTCCTTAAATCACAACAACATGCTAATCTATTAAACAAAAGTGAGAACCATCACCTGTCACAGAAGACTTGGCAGGATCACTACTTCCAATGTTCTCAAGAGTAATTAGGATGAGTTCAGGTTATCTATCTATCTATCTAAAGTACATCATGTTAGCTGGGAAGCTAGCTCCTGTCCAGGAGAAGTGGGTTTTAGTACATAAAATTAAGTATTCAAAGAAATTCCAGAGTGAAAGAGATGCATACAATGAATTTTGGTAATTGACATGGTTAAGCAATTCTGGAAAGCAGAACATCTGACTTAATCCAGATCATATGTGACTCTTTGTCATCTCATTTTAAATGCAAATAGATTTCAGTTGCAGTAAGGCACCACTTTGTAAGGATTGCCATATTTTATCTATATCTTCACATTGAGTTCCAGCATGTTTTTTTCCCCCAGGAGAAATGATGAAAATACAAACATTTTTGACAAGTCACAACACTGAGTGCATTTTCAGAATTTCAATTTGTCATTTTCTCAAAAAAAAAAAAAAAAAAAAAAGTACTTCTGCAGTACTGGTTTATAATTAAGGAATATCATCAACAGAGACTGTTTTTGTGGATTATATATGTTATTGCTTTTCTTCAGAACTAACTACAAATATTTTTTTCACTTTTTTTTGAAAAAAACAAAACAGCTTTTTATTATTATTTTAAATGAGGATGGATGCAAGGAAGAAACTGTTGGAGGTGGTTAAAGAAGGGTGAGTTTTGAACTTTATGGATAAGAAATATATATTAAAAAAACATACAAATGTGGTTCTGCCAATATTTTTCTGGTGCAGACAGAGTGATACCATGTTTCCTAAATCCCTTTCTAATTAAAAGTACTAGTCTAATTTGCCTGAATTGTGTGTCATCTTTTCAGATTGTAGGGAGGCAAACACAATCCCTAGAAAAAGAAATTGAGGAAAAACATTTGTTTGTTTTTTTTGTTTTTCTTAAATTACAAAGATAACAAAACATTCATTTAACAAGTTATTGAAACTGTAATAAAAAGATTGCACTCAAAATGTGAATATATACAAACCTTTGATATTCTGGAGGGCAGGACTGCTATTCACAGGGGCCAGAACAGACTAGAGAAGTGGATTGTAAGGAACCTCATGAGTCTGAACCTGGGATGGGATAATCCCACACAATAATATAAACTGGGGGTCCAACTGTCTAGGCAGCAGCTCTGAAAAAAAAAAAAAAAAAAAAAAAAAAGAGAGAGAAAAAAAAAAAGGGGATAAAAGGGCCAGTAGTCAAGGGCCTAGTGGTCAAGTAGGCTTTATGTTAACAAATATGGTGATTAGCATCCTGGGATGCATTAGCATGAGACCAGCCAGAAGTTCAGTGGTGTGATCCTCCCCCACAATAGATCACATCCAGAGTACCATATTCTGCTTTGGGTTCCCCAATACAAAAAGCTATTGACATATTGGAGAGAGTCTAGCAGAGAACCCTCAGGACAGTCTGGGCCTATGGCACATGTTGTATGAAGACAGGCTGAGACAACTTTGTTTAGCCTAGAAAAGACTTAGGTGAGACTTTATTGTTGTCTGCAGGTACATGATCAGAGAATATAGTAAAGATGCACAGCAGAAGAGACACAGTGGATACAACTTGAAGGGAAAAAAATAGATGCCATGGAAAATATAATAATTCTGGAACAGTTTACTGACAGATCATGGGATATATACATCCCTGGAAATGTTCATGATTCAGCTGTACATGGACCTGAGCAACATTAATTGATTAGACCTGCTTTGAGCACGGATTTGGACTAGGTCACTTTATTGGTTTTATGTGGCAAAGTTCTGGTTGCAGGAAGGAGGGTGGTGCTGCAGTGGTGGCCTCTGTGAGAGACCAGGATCTGCCTCCATGTCAGGCAATCAGTTCCAAATAGCTTTAAAAAGACCAGCTGCTGGCCAAAAGCAGCAGTGATGCTGGTGGCACCTCAGTGATAACATATTTAAGAAAAGTTTTAAAATTACATTCAGAAGCTGGGAGAGAGACGAGTGAGAAAATGTGAGAGAAATAGCCCCACAGACACTAAGGTGAGTGAAGGACCAGGAGGAGGTGCTCCAGACATAGCATTAGATTTCTCTGCAGCCTGTGGAGAAAGTTGTTCCCTTGAAGCCCATGGTGTACCACTCTGGAGCAGTTGTCCACTCTGTAGCCCATGGAGGATCCTTCTCTGGAGCAGTTGCCTGTATCCTGAAGGAAGGTGAAGGCTGAGGAGAGCCCACAGAGGAGCAGATTCCTGGCAGGGACTGTGGCCCACAGAGAGGAGCAGGTGGGGAAAAAATAAAATAAAAATAAAATTGTAACTTGAAAACATTGCAGCATTTTTCTTTTAGTTCCTGAACATCTGAAAACTCTACAGAAAATAAGTTATTTTAGATTCCTTGTTGTTTGAGCATGTGATACCCAAATATTATGCTAAGATAACCATATAAAAACATGTAACAAAGTGTGCTTATATACCCTTTTAAAGATATTACATATAGGCAAAATGTAGACTTACGTCTCATTTAAAGATGTAGAGAAATGTATAGCATATACATTTTAAGGTCACAGGCAAATTACAGTTTTGTTGAATATGCTTTTAAAAGTTACATCCAAATTACTGTTTCTTTACATTTCATTAAAAGGTCAGTAAGTATATATTTTCCTTGCAAAATTAATAATTGTTTTGGAATACAGACTACTGTGTAATGGAATAGAAATTATACTCTTTGCTGGGGATGTTGTTTTAACTTCAAGACTAAATTTAGAATCATAGGATCATTAAGGTTGGAGAAGACTCCAAGATCATCTGGTCCAACCATCCCCCTACCACCAATGTCACCCACTAAATCATGTCCCTAAGCACCACGCCTAACCATCCTTGAACACCCCCATGGATGGTGATGCCACCACTTCCCTGGGCAACCCTTTCCAATGCCTGACTACTCTTTCTGAGAAGAAATGTCTCATAATTTCCAACCTAAACCTCCCCTGATACAACTTTAGGCCATTCCCTCTAGTCCTATCACTACTTACCTGTGAGAAGATGCCAAACCCCAGCTCCCCACAACTTCCTTTCAGGTCTACACTGATCCTCCTCTTTTACAGACTAAATAACCCCAGTGTCCTCAGCTGCTCCTCACAGGACTTGTGTTCCAGGCCCTTCACCCTCTGCATAGCCCTTCTCTGGACACGTTCCAGGGCTTTGATGCCTTTCTTGTAATGAGGGGCCCAAAATTGAATACAGTACTCAAGGTGAGACCTTTAAAATAATGAAAATACATTCAGTGTAAATAGACTAATTACCAAAAAAAAAAAAAAAAAAAAAGTGAGAGAGAATGTCATACCAATATTCCTTAATATTACAAAAGGAAAGTTTCAGGTTTACAAATATTTTCAGAAGACTGAATTCAGGACCACAGGTGAGATTGATTTGATAAGAAAATAGCATGTTTGATGTTTAAGTGAAATTCCTTTGCAGAAGGTGAGGTCACCCAAGAAAAAATTGCACAGCAGGTGGTCCAGGTGGCCAATTACAGAATTAAATGTCAAATCATGAATAACTGTTAAAAAGTACTACCAAAATGAGTACTTTTTGATCAAGCCATGTGGTAGTATAAATCAGGATCCCTATAATTTCATCACAAACAAATCTAAAATTAGTTCATTTTTTTTCTAGGAAATAATACAAGTAGGTATAGAAACGCCTGAATATTAATTGGTATCATGAACTTGAAAATAAGGATTATAATGAAAGTGTAATATAAACTTTACTATAGATACATACGCAGTTTCTTTAATGCAGTAGATGCTGATAAGATAGAATTTGGTTTTAGAAAAAACTTGATTTTACATTTCATTAAAAGATACTTTCTTAAAAGATATACTGTGAACAAAACTATTTTTTCTTTCTGATTTAATCTCATTCTTTATATGCCAACTCTCTTCTGAAGTGGCTTAGCAGCAGTTGCAAGACTTTACATTGTCAATGAGTCCATTGTTTGCACAAAAGAACATCTGAAATAACTTCTGCTGTAAGAGATTTGGATTAAGGAATGTCTTTGTCTTGATCAAAGCTACAATTCCTTTCTCAAACCTGAAGCCTTCTTCTGTCTTTCACAAGACAAGAAATTTAAGCATACAGAGTCTCTGAATCATTAGGAGTACTAAAAGAGAAAAAAACAAACAAACAAAAACACACACACAAAGAAACAGTGATGTATTTCTTACTAGGAAGAGCAGTATCAACAGTTGATTGGGAAAAACTGAGTGTCTTATTTGAGTACTCTGTATATTTCTGTCTCCTGAAAAACAAAATGTAGCATGGTTTACTTAGTTTGAAAATCTATCCCTCAGAACATCTCCATGTATTCTTAAAAAGATAGAAAAGGGTGGAGACTTGTTGAATGTTCCACAACTTTGTATAAAATCAGCCGGCAAGGTAAAACACTGTTTATCTTTCAAAGCAGACTTTACAACCTTTTCACATATATTTTCAAGAAATAAATCAGGAAAATAAATAACTGTGCTGTTAGCCACTTCTTGACATTATAGGTACAATTCACCCAGTTTGCTTTGTTACACATGGATAGTCTTATAAAAACAAATAAAAAAAAAAAAAAAAAAACAATAAACAAACAGGGACATGTTGGTTTTCTCTAATTATTTTTAACTGGCAGCTGATGCCAATTGCCTTTGAGGGCAAGATCTAGTCCTACCGCTGTTAGAAAATCTTTGATGCACATAAAAGAATTTTACAAACTTAGAGCTTACCCTTGAATATGTTTTTTCTATGTGGAGATGAACTGGTGAAGCTGCAGGGAACCAGCACTATAACAAACCATTCTTCCTATTATATATTGTTTTTCTTCAACAGATTCACACACCAGTGGTTTACTCCTTCTTAGAAATTCCAGTTCTGTCAGCAGAATATGAATTGCTGTTATTATGTGTCTAGAAAAAAAATGATGGTACTCCTTATTAATGATGGATAGGATAACAAAAATTAAGAGACAGTAAAGCATATACCCATATTGGCCTAATGTGGTAATAGTTTGGTAGCAGGGGGGCTGCAGGGTTGGCCTCTGTGCAAAAACTACAGAAGCTGCCTCATGTTAGATGAGCGCCAATTCCAGCTGGCTCCAAAGAGACCGATCATTGGCTGGAGACAAGCCAGTGAGAGGCACTGGTTCTGCCTCGGTGAAAGCATGTTTAAGAAAGCAGCAAAAATAGTGTTGCACAACAGCATCTGGGAGAGAAGAGTGAGAAAATGTGAGATAAACAGCCCTGCAGACCTCAAGGTCAGTTCAGAAGGTGCTCCAGGAGCCAGAGCTGAACTTCCCATGTGGCCTGTGGAGAGGCCCCTGGTGGAGCAGACTGTCCCCCTGCAGCCCATGGGTCCCACATGGAGCAGATGTCCACGCTGCAGCCTGTGGAGGAGCCCCCGGTGGAGCAGGTGAATGGGGCCTTAAGGAGGCTGTGGCCCATGGAGAGCCCCTGCAGGAGCAGGCCCTGGGCCAGAGCTGCAGCCCATGGAGAGGAGTCCATGCAGGAGCAGGGAGTCTGGGGGGAGCTGCCGCCCATGGGGGACCCGTGCTGGAGCAGTTTGCTCCTGGGGACCTGTGGTATGGAGCCATGTGGGAGCAGTTCTTGAAGAGCTGCTGCCTATGGGAAGCCCCCACAAGATGAGTTTGGGAAGGACAACGTCCTGTGGGAGTGGAGCGGGGGCAGAGGGTGACTTTGTAGGAGTAGCAGAGACGAAGTGTTAAGGACTGACCACAGCCCCCATTCCCTATTCTTTTGCACTCGGGGAGGAGTTAGAAGAGGGTGGATGGGGGAAAAGTGTGTTTAGTGTGTTTAGGTTTCAATAACCTATTATGCTGTTCACAAGATAAATATGAAATTGAAATTTTCCTCTGTTGCCCCAAACTTAGTTTAAGCACACGATAAGCAATAACAGATAAAGAAATGCAAACAAAATAACAATGAGATGTTGACACGTGACACGTGCATGAAAATCTAACCATGAGATGTTGCAGAAAACCTGCAAGAGCTGAATTTAATAAATGTCTTGGAGATTTCTTTGAACATGTTTAGAACAGGCAGTACAGACTCACTAATAAACATGCTATTTTAAAACTATTGCAGAAGCTATCCTGCCAAGAATAAGTGAAGAGATTCACCACTGTAAGATGACCTGTCAACTTAAATCCTATGTATATGCTTAAGTCCCATGTATTTATATATAGAAAGAGAGGATGTTTTGCATGCTGTGGCTAATCCTAGGGAAAAAAAAAAAAAAAAAAAAAAAAAAAAAAAAAAAAAAAAAAAAAGGCAGTGATAAACAAGTTCCTGTTGAATATGAATATATCATGCCTTTCTAAAGTGCAATTGCAGCACCTGAGAGAGTACAAATCTAAACCACTGAAAGCTGGAAAAACAAAGAAACAATAATCCTACACCACCCATGGTGAATAGTTTTTTGTTGTTTGTTTATTTTTTAACATCATAACACATACATTTCTTCTTTGGCAGTGATAGTGCGAAATTTCCCCTTCCAGTCTGACAGAAGAAAATATGAATGATAAAGGGTCTAAAAATCAAATGACATGTATGAAAATTATTTCAGGAATACCTTTCTCTATTTGGGAATTACAGAGAAGAATTTCAGGGGTTCTTGTCTATTTCTGATGTGTGTCTAAGATATTGGTCCTAAGTTTTAAAGCTATTGATGAATACAACTCCCGCTGTTGTTGCCTGCAATAAATGCTGAACTTTAAAATAGAAATTAATAAATGGGTATAGCATTCCTTGAACAAATTGCTGTCACTGAAGTTAGGCACTCAGGGTAGGAATCTCAAAAAAAAAAAAAAAAAAAAAAAAAAAAAAGTGACAGCAGTGGCCATACACCTTATTTCCTCCTTTCCAAATATCTCAAAGAACAGAGCATTCACCTTCCAAAAGGAGAAGCAGTTCTAGAAACTTGGATCAGTCAGAAAGTCATGGAGTTTCATACCAATTTATTGTTTTTTGAATGGAATTAAAATGTTATTATTCATTCATCCTCTCAAGTACAATCATTTTCTGGCCATGAAATACCTACAGTAGGAAGTCATACAATATTATTCTCCAGAATATCCTAGCAGAGGAGCTAGGCAGGCAGTAGGGATGTCACTCCAAATTTGTTTACTAAGGACTGGGAGACATTACCATCTCATTTCCAAGCCAAATGTTATTGCTAATAGTCTATGGTTCCTACTCAGGCTACTTGATTACTGTGAGCAGAATTGATCATAATTAGAATTACGAGTGAATTCCTGGGGTTTTGTTAGCAAGATCCTTCCCAGAGGCTTGCTTTCTGTGCAGAAGAATTTAGATGTTTATCCACCCAAGCTACCTTCTCAGTGAAGCTCCAGAAAGCACAGATATCTATCGTCCCAAAAGTAATAGTGCAATAACAGAACAAAAAGTTAAGGGTTTATAAAATGAACATGAGACACCATGTGTCAAAACATTCTCTGGCTTAACTTTATTCAAGATGGATGGTGATGACTATAGATAAATCTACTCTTACTCCCTAGTTGATAAAAGTTACAAATATTCTAACAGTAACGATCTCTAAAATATTTTCCTGCTTCATCTGAGTCTTAAAATAAATAAACTATTTAAAATTATAAGAAATTCATTTTTATCTTTAGATTAAAAGGTATTCTTCACTAGTGCAACATGTTTTCATTCATCTTAAGATTTTATTTTTTTAACAATCATTATATTATAAATCCAAGAGTATTTTCACAGTTTGATCTTAAGAGCTGTATAACTTCATTAAATAATTTAGAAAGTGGCTATAAATAACACAGTTATTTAAAATCTGAAAAAAACTTTTCAAAAAAAAAAATTCAATTACAATTACATTCAGCTACACATTAAGCATACAGTGTAGATTAAAAAAGTAGTAATAATTCCACAAGGACATATATAACTACCATTTTTATTTTCTGCTAGTTTGATGTTACTGGAACAGTTTCTGAACTATATTACTATTTTATACAAATAAGACTAGGAATATATGGTCTATAAAAATTAAGTGATGCTCTTCATTATAGACTATGTGCCAGCTATGTGTATTATAGACTATGTGTCAACTGAACAATATCTAGCTACCTATAAATAGTGATATTTACTATCACAAGTTACCCTAGTAACCAAGTTATAGTATTTAATCTGGGTAATTTGACAAACTCATAAATACCAGAGTCAGGTGATAAAGAAATTTTCATGCAACCTAGGGATCTTTGGGCTAGTGCAATGTCCCTAAAAGCTTTCTTAATGCTTATTTATTGTAATTGTTAGAACATAGTTCCTAATGTCTAAAACGTATTCCTATCTTACCATCTTCTCAACATCTTTAATACCTATAGCTTTAAGTATTGGAACAGATGTCATCACTGGGAACAGTTTATATATATTTAGAAGAAGAATAGCATGCTTCAGGTGGTGGAATGTACTGATGAGCTGTTGTTTCTTTCATTCCAGCCTTTCATTAGTCATGGAATACATAACCTTATAGTTCTAAAAAGGGAGTATATTTTAAATAACATTAAAGCGATCTTTTTTTTTTTTTTTTTTTTTTTTTTTTTTTTTTTAATAAAAAGTTGTGAATAAGCAACTTGAGAATGAGTTTTCCTAACCGAGTTTTCCTAACCTATACAATCTCAGTTTCACTGATGTTAGCGGCAAGTTTTCTTGTGTGAAGAAATAAGCACAGAGCCACATTTCCTTCTCTGGAGATGGACTTACAATAAATAGCAGTATAACCTATCATCTTCTGAAGAAGAAAATGTGTCCTCTTTTCCATTCTTAGTCACTTAAAAATAAGCCTTGATTTAGGAAATAAGCAAACTTCTTATTTAGTAATCAAATATGTTGACATAGCATTTTTTCTGCCTGTTCAAGTGCTGGGACATTTTGAATGTCAACAAAGTGTTCAGCTCTCGCTGAGTAAATAACTTCTTTGTGCACAGGTAGCAGAGATTGTGTGTTCAATTTATTAAGGTATATACTTTAAGAAATTCTTATTTACACCCTTTGGTGTCCTTATGTCTCCCCATTATTTGTTCAGGTATATAAATAGCAATGTCAAATGTAAACATTTACATTTAAATGTACAATTGCTGCTCTCATACTCCAAGGCAATGAGGAATAATGGGAGAAAAAATTTAGGAAAGAAAATAATTGCTGAAATAAAGCATATGAGGAATTTTGCATTAGCCTTCACTGAACACATAAGTAATTGTGCTAACTCGGTTTATTTTATTTTATTTTATATTTTATTTTATTGCAATACGGAAATGTTCTGGTATTATTTCCAAATTTTATCACTTTCCTAATCTGTTATTGCTTGCATTATCTACCTTTTAAAATATATTTTATTTTGTTTTTGAAATTTTGTTATCCATGTTATGTGCACACTTTATTGTGTGCTAAATACATTTGTGAATTTAAAAAAATCTTGGCTTCAGAAAAAACGTGTGGTGATGTCATAGAATCATAATCATAGAGTCATAGTATGGCTTTGATTGGAATGGACCTTAAAGACAAGCTAGTTCCAACCCCCCTGACATGGTCAGGGATGTCACCCAAGTAGATCAGGTTGTCCACAGCTCCATCAACCTGGTCTTGAACACCTCCAGGGATGGGGCATCCACAGCTTCTCTGGGTAACCTGTTACAGTGCCTCACCACCCTCTGAATGAAGAATTTCTTCCTAGTAAATAATCTAAATCTACCATATTTTAGTTTAAATCTGTTACCCCTTGTCTTACCTCTACACTACCAGATAAAGAGTTCCTCTCCAGCTTTCTTGTAGGCTCCCTTTAGGCCACTGGAAGATTACTCTGAGGTGTCACCTGCAAACTTGCTGAGGGTTCACTCAATCCCACTGTCCATGCCACTGACAACGATGTTAAACTGCGCCAGTTCCAACATGGACCCCAGTATAGAAAAGTTAATTTCTTTCCTAATCTGGTAGGACCACATGTGCCACATCCTATCCTATTAACATAGTTACTTCCTTCAGGGTTGTGGTTAATAATCCACAGGTAAGCACCAAAGAGCTGAGTGTGGTGAGTCTTGCCACACTACATTATCAACATGGAAGTTCATATAATTCTACCCCCACCCCCACCTTTGTTTTTGTTTGTTTGTTTGTTTGTTTGTTTTCCCCAAACTCGGGAAATGTTAATGGCATACTTTGAACCAAATTATGATAATTCTGAGATTTCACCAATTCATTTATCATGAGTGTTGGGAGGAATGAGTTAAAAATGAAACATTGGCAAGGAAGATGGAATCAGAATGGAAGACTGGTGAGAAAGATTTTAAGTACACTCAAGTGACCTTGGGAATGCATAAAATCTGGGGAGCAGCAATGTAGAAAAACATGTTAATTATGCCTGCTGCTGTTTGTGCTTTGTGTGTTTGGCAAATAGCACATTGTGCATAGATAACGTAGGTGTTTTGTGGACTTGGAGGCACCATATCGGATGCACTTGAGCTCTTGGTCTGGGTACAGAGAAGATCAAAGAAGCACAGTGAGGATCACAGCATGGTGGTAAAAACTGTGCCTGCATGAACTCTTTATAAAAACAGATGAAACCAGCAGGCTGGTGATCTCCTATCATGGGCTCTGTTTATGTTTATCCCTGCTTGTGTGACTCCATTCAGGTGCCTCTCTTGCTTTGGGGATCCCCCAGTTGGCGAGATAATGAGAATAAATATTATCTTTGCATTTTAGCCACAAGTCTGTGGTTGTTGCTGCTTCTTGCCTGTACTGACTTACTCAGTGAGCCTGTAGTGTTCTAGAATGCAATAGTAAGACAGAATTTCCTAATGGAAGACCTGTTTACTGAAGTACAAAATAGTTGCAACTGAGTCAAAAATCCTTAAAAGGAAACGTTAAAGAACTAAATTTATTAAACATATCTAAATAAATCTGTCACACAGATGGTCCCAGTGGAGCCAATGTGCGCAAGTCCAAATTTAAAGAATTTGGATAAAAGTGAACACTCCTTACACTAAGATCTGTCTTAAATCTGCAAGTGTTTTTATGCCACAGAATGAATCAGAAGCCATTTAGTGGCAGGATTTTGTTTTTGTGTATTAGTCCCATAACCTAGAACTTTAAAGTAGACTGAACAAAACATTTGGAACACAATAGAAATCTAATATTTTTACTGGAAACTATGTACTGTGTAACAGATGCTTGTTTGAATGTAATGTGATCGTTCCCTTCAGAACATAAATTTGAGATTAATTCTATTCATTTGCTTCAGCAACTCAGAAATCAGTCACCTTTCCATTGTCAGTTCTATATTATAATTCTTCACTACAGTAGAAGGGAACAATTTGATTGATAGAATCCTTGTAAGAGAACAACATCTGCATCTCTTATTCAGCAAAGAAAAAGTATTGAGAAAAGTAATTGCTGCAACATGGGAAGTAGTAGTTCTTTAATGGCTCAATTCCAACTTCTCTAGAGACCAATAGAATGTCAAAAACTTCACTCTATTGTCAAATGCAGTTTCCTTATCACTTCCTAAAATCCTAGGAAAATGTCAAGTAAATCCAACACAATTAGAGATATCATTGACTGAAAGGCTATGCTATTCTCCCTCAATAAGTTTTTAAAAGAATATTTTAGAGGCAATTTGCTCAAAGCCTGTGGACAATTGATAGCTTGTAATTCACATTTAAAGTGGAAGAAAAAAAAAAAAAAAGGAGAAATAATTAGAAATAATTACTCTTGAGAATGAGAACCTGGAGGTTAATGCTTGCAGCATACAACATGGTGTAGATTCCATATCACAAGCAGGTTACTTTCATCTCAGATCCATATTTAGGTAAATTATTTGTGGCTAACACACCAAGTGGAGTAGAGTCTCTCAAGTCAACCACTTAAATATGTCATTCAATTAGTTAAGAAAATAAAAATAAGAAATAGGGAAAGTATTTTCCAATGCAAACTCTGTTTCATAAACTAAGACCATTTATCTTTTTAAATTATTACATTGGCCTAACAAATATGAGATATGTGATTGCATATTCTTCCTAATAAATTTTGTGATTTAGTCTTATCAATGATATGCTTTGCCATTACAACAAAATTTATTTATTTGTTTATTTAACCTGAGATTTCATTGTGCTAGTCTTTCTACTCAATAGAGGATTTCAAATAGAATATCTCAATTCCACTCAAAAGAAGTTTTTTTTTTTTGGAACGTTTTATGATACTTGAAGTACATTTTGACCCATATTTTGGGTGATAATAATAATAAGGCAACTGCTAAATGAGGTATGTTTACCTAGCAATAAGGTTTGTACAAAAGATCTGTGAACATTGCTTCGGTGCTATGCAATTATATATAAATATATACATAAGTATAAAAGTAAAAGTATAAGTATATATATATACTTACATAGCACCGAAGCAATGTTCAGAGATCTTTTATATATGTATATATATATATGTATATATGTATATACATATATGTATATATATATACTTTCTCCATCTTGTCTCTTTCTTATCTACTTGACAAGAGGATCCTTATCTGCTAAATGGACCTGTGTTGGCCTTACTCAGTCCATTCTTGCATTTTCATATATCTAGCTGCAATACTCTTACAGTTCTTCCATGTACAGTTGAAAAAAAGAAAAACAGGAAAAAAAAAGAATAAGAAAAGAAAAATGAAAAGAGAAAGAAAAAGAAGAAGAAGAAGAACAAGAAGAGGAAGAAAGAGGAAGAAGAAGAGGAAGAAGAAGAGGAAGAAGAAGGAAAAAAAAAAGAAGAAAAAAAAATAAAAAAAGTATACATTCCTTCTTGGGACTGTGATACCTCTTCTTATCTGGTTATTAAGGAAATGGCCTTTGTTTTTTACTTTGAATTTTAGAAGTGGAGAGTTGTTTGACAATCTCTATGTTCTGCTCAATGTAAGGAAGAAATTGGAAATTTTTACATGTAAACCATTCATTTAACTCATTTCATGCAAGTGAAGTGTCATATGTTCCATATAAAATTTTGCCAAATAACAGAACTTTCAAAAATATCCCATATAACAAAAAAGCTTGTGATTAACTTGAATTTAAATCTAAGTGGATAATTGTTGATTATCCTGAGCTACACACAACAAACTAATAAATAGCTAATACTGTGGGTTTAGCTAATATACCCCAACTTGTGATAACAAATATAGTTTCCATCTCACTTTGTAGCCATAGAAATTATATATATATTTTTGGCAGATTGACCACACTATTTTCTGGTGCTGTGATTTTTTTTTTTTTGTTTTCCCTACTCCCCAGTGTTAAGCATAATAAGAACAGCTAGAGTATGTCTTAAAAGTATTTCTTATTACTTGTTATTACTTGTTAAGAAAGAGGACTGTTAGTAAGATCTAATAGGGAGTTTGGATTTTTTAATAGGTAATTAAAAAAAAAAAAAAAAGAAAAGTTAAAATGGAGATTATAAAGATGGCTATGCAGTGGACTCACGAGGAATGTTTCAGAGTTTAGGCATTGTTTCGAAGAGCAACAAAATATTAAAAAAAACAAACAAACAAACAAACAAAACAAACAAAAAAAAAAACAACTTTTTACCACATGAGACTAAAAGACATTTGAAACACTTTTACTTGCTAATGATTTGTCTTCTGAGTAGGCTAACCTTCACTCAAATCCAAAGACAAAGGAGTAATACTCAAAGCAAAAGACATGAGTCTTTTTTGATAATCAACAGCTGGGCTATTGACTAAACACAAGGGGACAGAAGCACCTCTCCTATGAAGAGAACTTGAGAGAGTTGGAATTGTTCAGCCTGGAGAAGAGAAGGCTCTGGGGAGACCTTATAACAGCCTTCCGGTACCTAAAGGGGGTCTACAGGAACACTGCAGAGGGACTTTTTGTTAGGTAATAAATATGTAGTGATAGGGCAAGGGATATCAGGTCTTTAAAGTGGAAAAGGGTAGATTTAGATTAGGTATAAAGAAGAAATTTTTTGCTCAGGTGGTAGTGAGGCACTGGAACAGGTTGCCCAAAGAAGCTGTGGATGCCCAGTCCCTGGAAGTGTTTAAGGCCAGGTTGAATGGGGTTTTTGGCAACCTGGTCTAGTGGGAGGTGTCTCTACCAATGGCAGGGGGGTTGGAACTATGTGATCTTTATGGTCCCTTCCAACCGAAACCATTCTGTTTCATATGAATCAATGAGAAAGTGTAAAAGAAGGACCATCACCTTCAATTTCTGTGAAGGACAGACTTAGACACCTTGGACAGTATATACCACCAAATACATGTCACCACTAACACAATTCTAACAGAACATTACATACAACTGCTTGGTCATCTAAATGTTAGACATTGAATAGTTGACTTTGTTTATTTTTTCCGGCTACATTAGTCTTTGTAGTTTTTAGCCACCTTGCATTGCTCGTAAATTTGTCCAATGTGTTTGCTAAATGTTAATGCCACATTGCAGACTTCCAGAAAACCTCATAACTGGACAGAACTAACAAAATTTAAGAACTGTAAATAACCGACTTGTACACAATAAATTTACCACTTATATTGCTATGAGATTACAGTCCACTGAAGTATACATAACTTCAGTGAAGGGACCTCATTTCCTGTTGACTGTAGTCAATGAGGCTACTTTATTTTCTCAGAATACAAATCACTGGGCTCATGCAGCACCACAAATCAATTTCTTTTAGTTAGATTACAGTGCTTTTATGTGCTCAATTGTGTGTAAATAGACTTCTTACTCAGAATGCCTTGCAACTTATTTAGAAATACAAAGACACATTCAACAATACATTTATGTACATTTTATTTATTTATTTATAAATCTGCTATTCTTAAAAAAGATAAAACTGCCAGAGACATAGAATCTTTCCTTGTGAGTTTTCAGAAATTTGAAATGCTGATTAGATACAAATCAGGATTAAAGAAAGATTTAAGAACTTAAGAGTTACTGCGAAGAAAAAAACACCTTCAAATTTGTCTACTTTTCCACTATAGGATATTTGTTTAAGCAGCACTGGAACAAATTATTTTGACATGCTAACTTTGAAAATGTAGATGTAATGACTGCAATCCCATGAAACACTTTAAAAATATGGAATCAGTATTACACCACAAAAAAAAATATGAAAAAGTTTCAGTCAGCTTTGCTTACTAGTTGAGAGATATTAACAGATTTTTTAGTAATAACACTGACAGTGGGAAGTGTGTGCAAGCAAGAGCTGGGTCTGTTAACAGGGCCAGGAGCTATGGGAAGAAGAGAGCAGAAAACATACCATCAAGGGAGATGAAAATGAAATTGACCTTCTTCAAGGCCCTGAAAAGAGGAGCGCTGGAACCCTCAACTACACGGGAGGGGCAGGTAAAACTGTGCTTGCAGAGTGGCAAATGATGGACCACAGATTCCTATGGTGGCAAAGGCTGAGAGCTCAAAACTTCTGGCACCAATAGGACAGGTCCTTCTCTACCTACAGACCTGCAACTACAGAATATTTGTAGTGCCCTTCTGGCAGACAAAGAACAGAAAACAGTGTCCGGGGAGGCACATGACCTGGCTGTGCTTGAGCTTCATGGCAGTACCAGGAAGAAGAAGTAGCAGTGTGTAACTGCCCACTGTGGGGCTCAGAGACCCTCATTTACTGTCTTGTCCTGCTTTCAGGAGGTTTGATGCTTTCTGGGTATTCAGATCAGGGATGTTGTTTATGTATATTTCAGACTGTTGCTTCTAATTCTTCTTCATGAAGGCAATAATGATTCAATAACAGAAGGTCTTGAGCATATCAAGTAGGTGAGAGGCAAAACCATGGTGGGTGCCAGGCTGGTGTCTCCTTGCACCTATCTATTAAAGGCTTGAGAATGTGTGGAGTGGTCAGCACCTATTCACATAGCTGGTGTTGTCAGGGATTTAGCTTTTTGACAGCAGGACCTTCTATAAGGATCTCCCAGGGAGATACAGGATCCATCATAATGGTGAAGAGCTGGCCAGCCTAGTGAAGAGGGTGTTAACCCAGGAATGAGATGGGAGAGGGAGAGGACAAGCCACAGTCAAGTGAGAAGGCAATGGACAGGTATGGAAGGCAAAGGATGACAGTAAGAGACATCTCAGGAAAGATAAAACAAGGTTCAAGAAGGCCCTCCTCAAGTGCATGCACAGAAATAGGCACAGCCTGAGAAACAAGCAGGAGGAACTGGAGCTTTCATGCAGTTAAAAAATACAACGTTAAAGAAAACAAATGAAATATGATGGTCTGTGTGAGATGAAAAGGCACAAGCTGATCAGGAGAGACCAGCAGAGAAGATAAGGTGGGCACAGGGCTTGTTGTATGTCTAAAAGAGCAGCTCAAGTGTAGGGATCTCTTTGATGGGATGGATGACAGACCAGTGGAGAACCTGCTAGTTAGAATCAAGGGAAAAGGCTTTAAGGGGAGCATCATGGTGTGCATCTGTTACAGATCAGGGTGAGAAACAGGACAAGCAACTGAAAGAAGTGTCTGGGTTGCAGATGGCAACTTTCATGCTAGAAGAGCAGCACAGCAGGACACAAGCAATAATAAAAAATTTCTGGAGGGTGAAAGGAATAAGTTACTGAAACAGTTATCAGATAGGCCAACTAGGTACCAAGAATGACACACAGCTGGATCTGCTGTTTATTGACAAAGAAGAAATATTTGGGGATATGGTAATCATCAGCAACCTCGGTGGTAGTCAACTTCAAATGGTGGTTATCCTTAGGACAGTGAGGAAGGACAGTAGCAGAGCCTGGATTTTAGGAGAGCAGATTTCAGCTTACTCAGGGACCTGAATCTGTCAATATTTATGGTTTTAAATTTAAATCAGTTAAATCATTGTGAAGATACAGTTTGTTAATTGTATACCTCATAAGACATGAGCAGTTCCAGAGAAGAGCTGAAACACAGTCTGAAAGAATTCTTAGTAAATAGTTCTTATTGGGGAAGTCACTGGACAAAAGGAAGCACATGGCAATTAGGCTTAGGGTGAAAACAGATCTGAAGGAGTCAGTTTTTAAGTACTTTTACATTCTTTCTGTTTTCTATTATTTAGCAACTAACTAACATGCTCCCCGTATAATGATGGTGCTCTTATTTTGTATGATGTTGCTCTCTTAAGAATCTGTCTTGCAAAGTTTCTCTCTCTCATACACATGCATACATGCTTCCAATAACCAGGAATTTCTGTTAAGAGCTCCACTGGCCCAAAAGAAGTACATCCACCATGGGAGGTAGCTAAAGATCATGGGGAACAGCCAAGAAGCCTTACAAACAGAGAATCAGGACACAGCCCCCACGCAGCACTCTGCTACAAAACAGTCTGGGAAATGGCTAACCAAAAACTGGAAAACTGCTGGACTTAGCAGGCTTCTCAGGCATTGATACAGGGAAAAAATATATTGATCAGTCAGTTCCAAACAGAAAGAAATGGATGATACCCTGTTGCTAAAAGATAAGTCAAGGATTTTATACATGTACTGACTTTACTGAGACTGACCCTTCGGTTTAATTTAGGAACACACAGAATACAATTTTGTATGAATAAAGTTTCTTTTGTATGCTTTGGAATTATTTTAATTAATCACAAATAGTTTTCCCTTAACGAGACTATTTGTACAAAATTTTGAACATACTCTCTTTTAAAAGTATGTTAATAACAAAGGGCTTTGAAATCTCTGGGTGGAGAGGAATGTAGCATGTATAATCTACCATTTAAAAAATATATATTTATATAGTATTTGTATCATTTGAATATTCAAAACATACCAAATTAACATTTAATATCACAATTAATAGAATTAATAGAACTACAAATTAATAGTATTAGAATAGTACTTGAACTTAATACTCATAGTACTGTATCTGCTTTCAGAGAATACTGTCTTTCCTCAACATATCAACATAGTATTTATTATGCAGTGCATAATATTAGCACACTATAAAATTCTATTAACACAGTATAAAATACTAATTCTATCCTTCTTTAGAAACTAAGAGTATCTCTCTGACAGTCTTACAATTTGAATTCCAGTTGTTGTTCTACACCCAATTGGTACTGAATCCTGATATATAGATTGTGGTAAGTGGTAATCATATGTTATGTGCCACAGCTGCCACAGCTGCCATATAAGCTTTTATAGAAAGAGTAGTAGTATTTTGAAAAAATAAGACAAGCTCTGTCAGTTTCCTCTAAATAATTCTGCAGATATATATATATACTTCTGAAAAAGTGTACTAAGATATGTTCTCTTTGAGAACACCTAAATCTACTAAAAATGCAATGGAAAAAAGTGATAGTAAAAGTTCTGAGATACCGTTTTTTTTTTTTTTTTTTTTTTTTTTTTTTTTTTTTTTTCCCTGAGGGCAATTTGCTCTGTGACAAGAGTGGTTAAATTTTCTTTTGAGTTAATGCTAAAATCTGAGTCTTCCTGGGGAATGTGCTACTTGCCTAGATTATATATCAAATTCTATTCAGAATAAAAGCAAATATTAAAATATTAAATTATGCCCCCCAACAGATCTTTTCTCAGAGAGAAAAACTTTTATTAATTTATTTATGTTCATAGACAGAAGATTACAATCAAAAACTAGTGAAGTTTTTTTTTTTTTTTTTTTTTTTTTTTTTTTTTTTTTTTTCTTCCCATTGCTCAATTTCTGGTAAGGGTAAATGAAGAACCTTGGATAGAGGTAAACTATCATTTATGGATTATCATTTTATCAGATAGATAATTATGTCAATTATCATTTTATCAGATAGATTATTGAAAACTGCATATCAGTATGTTGTGCATAAAGATAAATCCATCTTTTAGGGACTATTTATGAAAATTTTGAACTATAGTTGTAAAATCTCCATTTTGTGTGAATGGCAGGAAACCAAGATATTATAAAAATCAATCTGACATGCAATTTCGTGACAAATTGTTTTTGTACTGCAAATTTTAGAACTGTTTCTCTTAGAAAATATCAAAAACAAAAAGCAAACCCTAAGCACAATCTACTAGAGTTCTGGAAAAACAACCAAAAGAGTTTTTTGTTTGTTTGTTTGTTTTCCTTCTCTCTTTGTACTATTTTAATTTAAAAAACAGTCTAATAGGGGGAGGACACAAACCAGCAAAATGTTGATCTTATTCATTTTGCTCTACCTGTGAAGTCTTCTTACATTTTACATGAAGAATTTTAAAATCTCATTGTTCTCTGCCTTGCAAGTGCTTAGAAGTTTCAGTCACCCTCAGAATTATGTTATGTAAATGTAAATGATCCAGATAGTCAGTGAAGCATGACAAACATTCAATAGATTAACTTTGCTAGTATTCTCAAATGGACAAAGGAACATTAACAGATATGAATTTAAATAGGACATCAGACCTTGTGGTTTTAGCATCTGAATCTAAAAGTGCTGTATCACAAATATGTTTCAATGGCATATCACAAGAAATTTAATATATAACAGTTTCATCAAGTATTTGAAATGAATATTTTCTTGTTAAGTATCTGGTGACATAGATTAAAAAAAATAAGGACAGTAATTGGAAGCTTATCATAAATTTGATTGGTAGGGCTATATGAGTCAACCCTAGCTCCCTGTGGTCACAGACACTATAAAAAGGGTCTTTAGCCCAGAAAGCCTCATACTGTGATCCACAAAACATTTTCCACTCCTTACCACAAAATGAAGTTTTACTATGCTGGAACTATAGCTGCTGCAAAGAAGAAAGCAAGAGATCAAAAACACCACTAATATCTTAATCCTCTGTTATAGCAAGTTAAAATATTTCACATATCATATTAAATATGTTTTATAAATAGAAAGGAAGCACACCTGCACAATCTAAATTATATATGTAGCTTCTTGATCTCATTCCTTTCACTTCCACAGAAATAGGAAATAATTTTTAACAAATTTTTACAAGAATAAAACTTGTATTGCATTTATGTCTCTCGTCTCTATTTACAAAATGCTCCTCTAATATTTGCATCATGTGGGTAAGGAAGCCTTCAAAAGCATACAGAAATAAATTCTCCTTGTCTTGTGAGTACTGTTTCTCTCTCTCTTCCCTTCTCCCCACCCCCCCCCCAACATATAAATAAATAAATAAATAAAAATTGTGCATCATGTTATTATAATAGCAGAACACTAATATATTCCACTGACTATCATGGGAACCCAAGCATATACATTGAATAGATCTAAGAGAGGTGTTTAAAACTAGCTTTATCCCAATAACTAAGAGGTGCTCTTGAATATGTGACTAATTTTCTCTCCTCCTAAAAAAAAAAAAAAATAATAAAAAAAAAATCATTACCAGGAAATATTTAATTAACATAGCTATTTGATTAAAAAAGCTGCTAGATATTTGTCTCTTGCTATTGATTTTCCAGAGTTCAGAACCTCATGAGTTTTACTATGAGTGTTATGACATTTTACATGAATTTTAAGAATATGTACATAAAAAGTAGCCAACACTGCAAGAATGTCATGCTGGAATAATGTTGAAATTGTCTTGTTTCAATGGTAAGCTCAAAAATTCAGCAGGTAAGAAATTCAAGGATCAAAGGGCATCTGTGCCAAGGAAAACATACAGAGTGAAACATTTAATGGGTACTCTCAGACAGGTATAAATATTTTTATTTTCTGATTACACCACACAACAGCTAAAATTACACATTAAAGAGAACTTCTGGTGGAATATATATATATACATAATAAAGGAATAATTTAAATAGTAACCAGAGAAATCATTTAGTAAGCTAAGACAAACAGATGGACGTATATTAAACTACAATACTTTAGAGCTCAAGACCATGAAAGTCTAAGAATATGATTTTGTCATCGAATTTAGGTAGCAAATAAAAATACTCAGGTTGAAAATGCATGGGAATTCAGATTGTTTAATTTGACATTTTCAGCTGTCTGCAAAGTTTTATGTGATTTTCTAATCCTTATGGATTTGCCTGAAATGGAATTTTAACTATTCAGCTGGCACATCAGCACAATTGGAATTATTTAATATGACAAAACTCAAACCATGACAATAATATTTGCATCAAGATTTTCTGCATAATGCTAATTAGACCTATATTGATTATAGCTATCAAACCAATGCAGTGGAGAATTTAGCTATGGACAGAAATACTACTTTCTTTGGAGAGAAATAGACATTAAAGAATCTCCCAATTCACAAAGTAATCTTATATGGTATCAGCTGCAAGCATCATTTTATATGCCATTGTGCCAGTACAGTTTTTCTTCAAGTGTTGCTATAGTATAACAAAAACATGAAACGTGTGAAATGGTTTTTACTATTTTTCTTAAAGGCCTTCTGAGCTATTCTTGGAGGTCTTCACAGCTTTTCTCGGAGGCCTCAGGTTGTTTAGTCTGGAGAAGAGGAGGCTCAGGGGAGGCCTTATTGCTCTCTACAACAACCTGAAAGGAAGGTGTGGGGAGCTGGGGGTTGGCCTCTTCTTGTGGATAACTAGTGATAGGACTAGAGGGAATGGCCTCAAGTTGTGCCAGCAAAGGTTCAGGTTGAAAATTAGGAGACATTTCTTCTTAGAAAGAGTAGTCAGACATTGCAATGGGTTGCCCAGGGAAGTGGTAGAGTCACCATCCCTGGGGGTGTTTAAGGAAAGGTTGGATGTGGTGCTTATGGATATGGTTTTGTGATAAATGATTAAATACCATATAGGATTTTTGTGATTTATTAAGCGAATAGAGACAAGCAAACAGCGCTGGGTGCACCGGGAGTCTGTGCTCTACCAGAACGCACACCTGTTACATCAGGTGTCTGATTTTTATGCTCCTAGACTAATACATATTCATCACTATTCCTAGAAAAGACAGGGTTATTATAATTAGTTCCCGGAATCCAAACCCTCTCTGGACGCATGCGTAGCAGTCTCTGGTGGTCTTTCTGGGGGTCTCTTGTGCTGAAGGCTCATAGTCTTCCTCCCAGGCTTTGTCCTTCGGTCGTCCTTCAACTCCCCCTTTCTCCTTATTTGGTGGATCTCTTTGCTGGTTATCAGAGGCTTGAGCAGCGTCCCATGCAAAAGTCTGCAGTTTCCTAAAAAACACCTTGGTCCTCTTATCTCCCAGACTAGAGTCTCAATGTTCGCCCTTCAAACCCTCTATTTACACAAATTGCTGGATCGTTCCTTTGCATGATACAAGAACTATGTACACTAATCACTCTGTTTTTCTTAAATAGAAGGTTATATTTCATCATGCAGCCCTAGCATTGTTCCATACTGACACAAATCAAATGAACACATTTCACAGTTTAGTGGGTGATGGTTGGACCAGATTTCTTGAAGGTCTTTTCCAACCTTAATGATTCTATGATTCTAAGAAAAAATTGGTCTTTAAAGATCCATTTGTAGTAGTAAATTTATTTTGATCAAACCTATTTTGATCAAATGCAGGTTTGATCAAAATATTTGATCAAAATTTGTTTTTGTTACAAAAACTGGTAATTTTCACCAATTTTTCATCACCCCTGTTATGATAGTAAATATGAAATAGGTGTTCAAGGATCATACCAAAAATAAAATGAGATTTCTAAAACAGTAGATTAAGCACAATGGATCTGATAAAAGTGAAACACAAGTAGATAGCGAATATATATAACATAAAATATGGAAAGAGGTGTATGGAAGAAAACTGAAGCAAAATCATCAGGGCATAGGTAAGGCACTTCTACTTAAACAACTTTCTTATTCTGTGTGAGTAGTAACAATTTCAGAGGTTGCTTTGAAGTTGCTTTTAAAAATTTGTCTAGAGAATAAATGGGTTGCCTCACTATTGTCCATGGCAATATATTATTCATTATTCATCACCAATTTTATCATAATGAATATTATTCCTTCAACCTTTTATATTTATTCTGACATTCTGGAATTCAGTTGCCAAAATCTTTTTTCAGAAGTCTCAGTTATCATATACCTATTCATATGCAAAAACGATGCTGGGTTTGATGTTTCTTGATTGCTTTTTATCAACCTGCTCAATCAGGAAATGCTATTGCTTAGAACAGCATTTTACACAGAGTAGAAAAATCAATGTCAGGTTTCCAGCTGAAAAACAAAATTGTGAGTCAGTGATCAGAGGACCTGTGAGAAAATAGCATCTATTTAGCCTAAATACATGTCAGATGGGCTGAAGGACTGAGAAGCGAGAAAGGAAAGAAGACATGTTAACTGATTTCAAATAGACAGATATTGCTGTAGCTATCAAGATACTTAAAGTGTAGGTGATTCTGCTCTGGACCTGAAGGATCAACTAGAAGGCCACTTGAGAACTTTCAGCGTTACTGTTTCACAACTTCAAGAGGCAAGGCATGGATATCATCTGAATGTTAGAACTTGGTCTTGCATAACTTCATTAAACAGTGTTAGAGTCTGAATTTATTTTTTAAATGCGAATATTTGTTTACAATATTTCATAAAAGTTTATTTTGATAGTCCTATATATGTGTGTGGCAATTTTGACAACATATATTTATATTTTTAACATTAAGATTTCAGTGCTTCTGTTAACGTTGTGTTGTTTTGATCTGTTCAGCTTGCTTTAAAATTATTAGTATATTTTAGGTTTATATATATATATGTGTATGTATATGTATATTTCCAAGTTTACTGGGATTTTTATATAAAGATTTATTTCCTTGCCAACTTTGTAAGTTTTCCTCATTTAAGACGGTTTTGTATAGGGAAAAAAATAAAATCAAATAAAATACTGTTATCCATTTCCATTGTTCTATTTCTACTTTGAAGAGACATGAATATAGCATCTACTTCTCTGATATCTGGACAATAATTTATTTTACAGAAATAAGCCTAGGCACATACCTCTCTGGAGTTTCTCTTTTTCCAGCCAATAAATATTTTATTATTAAAATTTTAAAAGTGCTTCAACGGAAGTTGTATAAAAATCTTATTGACAAGAACAAAGCTGTTTCAAAGAAAAACAGCTGTGTACTTGTTATTCTGAGGCAAATATGTAACCTACTTCCAGAAAATGTCCCGAGTGAATGCTCAATAAAGAAAATGAGAACTCATAGCAGTGAATAACATATGCTGCCTCTACTTTACTACATCCTCATGCTGTTACATATACATTTATATATATATATGATATTTATATATATATATAAATCATTTTTCATGATATGAGGAAAAAATAAATAAATAATTCTGTATACACAACATCTATCGGGGTTGCATAACAGTGGATTTAATAAGTTTTCCTAAGTCAATGAAATCACGTCCCCAATTAATTTTTAAGAAAATGATTGAGGTGATTAATAATAATAATAATAATAATAACAACAACAACTAACTTGTTCCCACCTGTCTAGAAGACTCTTTCCACAACTATAATTTCAAAAAAAAAAAAAAGGAAAACATGTAAGCTTCCACCCAATTTTGTTTCATTAATTTACACTCTTATGTTTTTCTTCCAGCGTTGTCATATCATATCAAATAGTGTTTTGTTACTTCATCTTGTTTTAAATAACTCCTTTATCTCCCTCATGAATACTACCACCTCTCCATCTCCTCCCTTAGTGAATTTAAACAGCAATTGCATGCAGTGCTAACTTTCTTTCCAGATACCATTTGACATTCCAGTTACCAGTTGCCATAATGGTATTCCATCTAGCTGTTTTAGTCTGAATTCATGTTTCTCATGGTTAAACAGAATTATAAATTTTACTTCAGGTAAGATCTAACCTATCTGATATTCCTCATTTCTCAACTTTCTTGATACAGACCTTGCTTTTTCACAGCTTCAGCATCCATTAATAGTACAATTCCTCCTCATTTTAAAGAATTTTTGTTGCCAGCACTAAATTTCTAGCAGAAATTCATATCTGTTACAAAGTATATCATTCTCAGCATAAATATAAAAGATGAAGGAATAATATTAATCATTACTGAGAATATATTCTGCATGTCCTGAAGTTTTTTGCATGAAAAATGGTACTTCCCAGTGCTACATTTTTCTGGGAAACTGGCAGAGAGACAGATAAAATCCAGAAAAAACTGGATCCAATCTCACCTGTATTTCCATTGGACTGCTCTGTCACTATCAGAACCACAACTGTTTTTTGTTCACAGGGAACTTTACTCTAAAAGGAGAGGAGGACTAACATGGACCAAGATGTAGGAAAGAAAGGTGCATTGCAAAACAATGTTCATTTCTAATAACCTTACTCTTTGTTCTTTGTGCTTTAATTTTGCTGAGTCATTAGTAATATGTTTCATTCACACTGAATGATTTACATTTTTTCTCCCCCTCTTTTTTATCCTTCATCTTCTTCTCTCTCTCTCTCTTTTTTTTTTTTTTTTTTTTTTTTTTTTTTTTTCTGGTTTGTATCTTGAAGCTCTTTACCTTCTTTGTAAAAGCTAAATTCTTCAGTTCATCCATCATGACTTCTCAAACCTCCTACTTTTCTGTTACATCTATTTCATTTTAGTTCCTTTTTGTTTGTTTGTTCCTCTCATTTTTTCCTTACAAAGAAAGACCTTTAGTTATATAACTAGAATGACAAAAATATTTGTTATTTATCCTGCCACAGATTTTATTAATTTAATTAAAACAGGAAGGTTTTTAGGATGTTTTTCATTTTTCTACAGAAAATGAACCCTTCTACAGAAGAGTTAGAAAGTTATTTTTAGAAATTGTTTGTGTTAAAAATCAATGCTAAAATTGGTTTGCAATAATCTTTAGGTGGCAACATTTCTGGAATTTACACAGTAATTTCAAATAAGGATATTTGCAGGTTGCAAACATATATTTATACAAATCCAGACATTATAGATTTAACATTTTAACAATAGATTGCAGACTAAAACTTCAAATGTAAAACTATTATTCATACTCAATTTATATAATACAGTAAGTTCCTCACATCACATGTATATTTTATTATATTTTTGCTATACTGTTGCATTATATGCATGAAATTTCTAATAATTTCTTATAAAAAGAATAATCACAGACTCATACAAAGATGATTCAGAAGTATATGGATTTTCATTTTAGAATTGTATTAAAAAGTTTTTAATTGATTTGCAAAAATTAGGGATATTCAATTTCATCTTCCCCATTCTTTGAGGTCCACAAGAATATGGAAGATATTGGGAACAAATCTGCTAGAAATACTCCAAGTTAATTAACAAATAATTAGATCTAAAAATGTCAAAAGAAAAGACAAAAATTCCAAATCATTTTCAACCATCTTATCCTAATGTAATTAGAAAACTAATGACGTCAGTTTGAGATTAAGGATCCTACATGATCCTCACAAGGATTTTCCTCACGAGGGGGAGTGGAAGGGAAGGCGCCAATCTATTATTCTGAGTCACCAGTAATAGAACCTGCGGGAATGGTGTCAAGCTGAGGCAGGGGAGGTTTAGGCTAGACATCAGGAAGAGGTTCTTCTCTGAGTGTTATCGCACACTGTAACAAGCTCCCCAGGGAAGTAGTCACTGCACCAAGACTGTTGGAGTTAAATAAGCGTTTGGACTGTGCACTTAGTCACATGGTCTGAATTTTTGGGTAGACCTGTGTGGTGCCAGGAGTTGGACTCAATGATCCTTATGGGTCCCTTCCAACTCAGGATATTCTATGATTCTATGATTCTACAGACAAAATTATCCAACATCCAATATCATTCTTACTTTTTGTTTGGCACAGTGCTCCATCTTCTTCCACCTTACTCTTACTTCTCTGAGATAATTTCAATTATTCCAAAGTAATCTCAAAGACTTTAAAGTTTGGGTAGATCTGTGCGGTGCCAGAAGTTGGACCCTTATGGGTCTCTTCCAACTTGGGATATGATATGATTCTATGATTCTATGAAATCTGAATAAAATGTTTATCTTATTATCATTATTTTTTTTTGGAACAAAATACTTTCAATTAAAGTTAGTGAGCATAACAGAGATCCGAAATTCAAACACAGGGTAGACAAGACATCTTTAAAATATTCTGGTATTGAGAGTATTTTTTTACCATGCACAAATCAGCCTGATTAGTAAAACTTTCATTTTCTCAGAATGGAGGAAAACTTCAATAAAATTAGAGGAACATATATATTTCTTGGTAGAGCAATGTGAAAAGCCAAACAAACAAACAAACAAACAAAACACAATACTGCCAGAAGAAACAATGGTTTTGGCAGGTGTATACTCATTATTACTCATTTGATGTGTGCCTGCCCTAAAAGAATAGCATGTTTTATGTCTATCAGTTATCATTGGAGATACATTGCAGCTAAGATAAATAAATAAACTTATCCCTTAAAGTAGTGGTAAGGTCTGATTAAAAACTGATTACAACCTAAGGGTCCCCAGTGACATTTGGTAGTGAGATAGTCAACCCTGGTAGATACATTTTTATTAAAAATAAATGAACACTTCTAGAACACAATCTGCTGGGAAAAACAAAACAAAAACCTTACTCCTTTTAACTCACAAGAAAAAGCCACAGTAATCTCTATCAAGTATGAGAAATTGAAGAGCTGACAGTCTAAGCAGACAATTCACCACTTCACTGTTGTCACTTCCTTTTTGAAAAAATGGGCAGGGCAGGGCAGGGCAGGGCAGGCAAGGGAAGGGCAGGGCAGGGGATTATTATTTAAAACAACTCTGCTTCTATACAACCAACACCCAAATAATATACTGAATGACATTACCAATGAAAAATATTTGCTCACCAAAAAGCAAACAATATTGTTAGCAAACAATGAAAGGAATGTGTATCACCAACACACTCAAGGTATTAGAAAACTTCATCTGGACATATTGTGTGATCAAAGAATAATTACAGGAATTTAGCAGGCTATTAGTAAGAATAATCATGAAGTTTTCAATTGTTTACTCATATCAAGGGATGTCTCTTTCTTTCTTTCTTTCTTTCTTTCTTTCTTTCTTTCTTTCTCTCTTTCTCTCTTTCTCTCTCTCTCTCTTTCTTTCTTTCTTTCTTTCTTTCTTTCTTTCTTTCTTTCTTTCTTTCTTTCTTTCTTTCTTTCTTTCTTTCTCTCCTGTTCCACTGTTCTTTTAATGCTCAATGAAAAAAAAAATGGAAACTTCTATAGTTTTAAATTGACTCATACATACTTTCTATAAACTTCATCTTTGAAGGTGTCTTCCTCAGAGTTCTTCCAATTTGTTTATTTCAGTGCATTGCACTTTACTCATTGGTTTCTTCAATTAATTCAAATTTCATTTCCTAAAAATGAATGTGCTATAATTCTTGTATTATATTATTTATGGTATTGTATAGCAGTCAACACTTCCAAGCTTCCAAGCTTTTTTTTTTTTTTTTTTTTTTTTTTTTAATTTAAGTCCTTATTTGTTGTTGCAAACCATTGGCCCTCTTTTTTCTTTTATTTATATTTGTCAACATCTTGGATTATTTTATATTAATTTCCTTTCACTTAAGTCCCTGGTATAATATGTAATCAGTTTTTGTAATGATGTTTCCTTTGTTTTCCTAAGCCTTCCATTCTGGTTTTGAAATCAAAGAAGTTATTAAAACAATGGAACTGAGAAAATCATTTTAATTTTATAATGTCACTGATGAGATGAAAATTGCATGCATTGTTTCTTGGTGTTACTGATAAGAGACAAAATACATATGCTGTCACTACAATTCAAATGTTGCTGTCTGAACCCATTTGTATATTTATTTTGTGACAAAAATACAACTCTTTCCCCACACATGCTGACTTGAAGGCTATGTGATAATTTAACTACAAAAGTTGGAAAGGAAGGAGGGAAGGAAGGAGGGAAGGAGGGAAGGAGGGAAGGAGGGAAGGAGGGAGGGAAGGAAGGAGGGAGGGAAGGAAGGAGGGAAGGAGGGAAGGAGGGAGAGACGGAGGGACGGACGGAAGGAAGGAAGGAAGGAAGGAAGGAAGGAAGGAAGGAAGGAAG
>NC_048893.1:131702581-131747076 GCF_011077185.1 Oxyura jamaicensis
AAGGAGGGAGGGAGGGAGGGAGGGAGGGAGGGAGGGAGGGAGGGAGGGAGGGGGGGAGGGAAGGAGGGAGGAAGGAAGGAAGGAAATGGAATTTCCAACTCCCCCCGTCAGCCAAATTTAATTTTGAGTAAGACTAGTAAGTAGAGCTCTGCAGCAGTGAAGTTTCTAGGGATCCATTTTTAGTGCAAAAGGAAGCTGAAAGAGATTGTTGGAGCTTGGATAAAAAAGGCACAGAAAATAGCTGGCAAATGATATTTTAAATATTTCTACCATCCAGCTGGCATTTCACTTTTGACCTAAAGTGCTATGCATTCTCTCGCTGCAGAGATGGTAATAATAATAATAATAATAATAACAAAGTAATTAAAATCACATTTCATGTACTCTTCCTGACAGTGCCTAGCATTGCTTGCTTTTATCTTACAAGACTTCTACAGGAGTGACAAGTACTCTGATAGATTATTCCAAGTCCAGTCTGCTGCAGATGTGTACAGCCTAGAGTAAGAGCCTCCAGAGCTGCAAGTGTCAGGGCTAGAACTACCACGGCAGGAGTTCCTTAGAGAGTGAAATCAGTTAATACCTTGATGCCACTGAGATTTGGGTCTTTTGATACAGTGAGAACAGTGCTGTTCTATGGGGGAGATTTGTATATAGTCCTTTGCACTAGCTCTGGTATGCAGCTGACCCAGAGGTTAAAAATTTAACAAGAAAGAGGGAAAGAGATGGAGAAAGTCAGGAAATAAGGGACAGAGGAAGGGAAGGAGGAAAAGACAAAAAGGGGAAAAGAATGAAGGAAAAGAGACAAACTGAGGGGGGAAAAGATTGCTTTTGTAACAGTAGAGTTATCTGAGCTGACTCACTGAGGATTAGAACATGATATATCACAGAATCACAGAATCACAGAATAGTCTAGGTTGGAAGAGATCACCGAGATCACCAAGATCACCGAGTCCAACCTCTGACCTAACACTAACAAGTCCTCCACTAAACCATATCACTAAGCTCTACATCTAAACGTCTTTTAAAGACCTCTAGGGATGGGGACTCAACCACTTCCCTGGGCAGCCTATTCCAGTGACTAACAACCCGTTCAGTAAAGAAGTTCTTCCTAATATCCAACCTAAACCTCCCCTGGTGCAACTTTAGCCCATTCCCCCCCGTCCTGTCACCAGGCACGTGGGAGAATAGACCAACCCCCACCTCGCTACAGCCTCCCTTCAGGTACCCGTAGAGTGCAATAAGGTCACCCCTGAGCCTCCTCTTTTCCAGGCTAAACAGTCCCAGCTCCCTCAGCCGCTCCTCATAAGACTTGTTCTCCAGACCCTTCACCAGCTTCGTAGCCCTTCTCTGGACTCGCTCGAGCACCTCCATGTCCTTCTTGTAGCGAGGGGCCCAAAACCGAACGCAGCACTCGAGGTGCGGCCTCACCAGAGCCGAGTACAGGGGGACAATCACTTCCCTGGACCTGATGGCCACGCTGTTTCTAATGCAAGCCAGGATGCTGCTGGCCTTCTTGGCCGCCTGAGCACACTGCTGGCTCATATTCAGCCGACTGTCAGTCGATACACCCAGGTCCTTCTCTGCCAGGCAGCTTTCTAACCACACATCTCCCAGCCTGTAGCTCTGTTTGGGGTTGTTGTGCCCCAGGTGCAGGACCCGGCACTTGGCCTTGTTGGTACAGAAACAAAATGGGTTGGGAGGAGTAAGAGTGCAGTAGTGTCAAGGTGTGCTCACATGCACACACTTCCCACTCCAGTACTGATGGATGCATTGGTACTATATCTGACCCTAATGAAACCTCATGGCCCACTTTTATAATAGAATTAGTGTGTGATGGATTTTTACTTTTTTTTAACATGGTAAATTGTTCTGAACTTCCTCACAGAAACAAGACTTTATTTTTCTCTTACAGCACTCTGCAAGATGACAGACAGAAATGTTGTGTTTATGTTATTATTCCAAACCTTTATAATGCTACTCCTCCCAGCTTGTCTTCAAGGGACCTTAGAATGTCCATGGTCTCAAGTTCATACTAAGTATGCTGGGATCATAAACATACACTCTAGTAAGGGAGATTTAAATCTTTCTACTGTGGTCGTGTATGGAACTGAACTATACTTAGAAAATGAATGGATCTGGGATAATGATGAAGTTGATAATAAATTTCCCCAGTTTTGGGGAATGTCAGGGGAAGACATTAAAATGGGATGCCAGATGATCAATGGGTCTACCCATGAGAGGTCATCTCAGATTTCTGTGAACAACACTACATCAAAGACTACAGCAAAACTTACAAAATCTTGTGCTTCTGAAAGACTGGACTACAATCAGTTTTTGTGGTCTGCCCCTGGTCTTGCCATAGTTTGGGACTATAATTTACATTAAAAAAAAAAAAATTACTAAGCTTAATACAACAACAAGATACACCCCAACTAAGAATAAAAAAAAAATCTATCCCCACAGATTTTTGAAATTGGACCACATGTCATCAATTGTAATTAAACCTCAAGTACTGTGTTTAGTTTTGGGCCCCTCACTACAAGAAAGACATTGAGGCTCTGGAGCGTGTCTGAAGCTGGCAAAGGGTCTAGAACACAAGTCCTGTGATGAGTGGCTGAGGGCACTGGGGTTGTTTAGTCTGGAGAAAAGAAGGCTCAGTGAAGACCTTATTGCTCTCTACAACTACATGAAAAGAAGTTGTGGGGAGCAGGGGGTCAGTCTCTTCTCTTTTATTGGTGGTAGGGGGATGGTTAGACCAGATGATCTTGGAGGTCTTTTCCAACCTTAATGATTCTATGATTCTATAAATATACAGGCTTAAAAATGCTTTTTAATCAAGATCACTCTTAAATAAGTAAAACTGTCAATGCAAACTAATATCTCTGCAATCCAAACAATCTGTTCACCATCCCTAATTATGTCCTATGTAGGATGGTGAACCCTCACCTCTCCAGAATGAACAAGGAGAGCTGTCACGGGTATTACAGGGACAAGATTAGGAGTCTTAAGTATTATAGATGCTGAAATACTCATAAATAAACTAAGCACAACAAGTGATTTAATCAAATTATGGCATCCACTGAAATCTCTATTAGCATTGGGAATTAATCGATTGGTCTTATCAGATATATCACCTCAATGGGAAAGAATTAATAAAAGAGACCACAAACTGATTGTAGATGCACTTGGTATAGCCTAAGGTAATGTTTCTCTAGCTATTAATTGTATCCTAGCAATAGATGAAATCTATGGTAGCAACAATTGTACGAGATATTGAAATGAGCACCATGCCCACTGAAATTCAAAAGGTAATTTGGCATAATGCAACTAAATTTGAAAGGAAATTCCAGTCCTTGTGGCATTTAGTCAATTTTACTTATAATCCCACCACCAATAAGGCCTCAGTTTTTATCTTAATTACATGTAATGCTTCAGTATATACCATATACTTAGTCATTGCACTAGGATTAAATCACAATGGAACTATATGCATTACAACAAAGAGTGTGGGCTGAATTAAACAGAAAAAAATGGCAAACTATTTATGTTAATGCATGCGTTGTATGGGAACAAGGATTTATTTATGAGAGTAATACCATCAAAGCCCAAGACATTTGTCTTGATATGGAACAAAATATCTTTATTTTCAAATACATCCCAAAACCTCTGAAACCCCTGAAACCTCTGAAACTGTACTTGTGTATATTGGAGAAGGATGTGCTTGTACAAGTACGCTTTGTGATGTTCATTTCATGGATAATATTATTATAGATACAAACAATCACTCAAGTATTTGTGTTTATAACTTTCCTAAAAACATAGGATGCAACTTTAATTATTAAACTCCTGTTATGTCTTACCAATTACTACAATCTATATATTGAATCAAGATTTATTGCCTACCCCCATCAGAATGAGTCTTACATTAGTGAAGAAACTACTGCAACACAATGACCTGTGGCAACTGCCAGAACACATCTGAAACAATGGACCCAAAATTCTAATCACAAAACATTCTGTATCATCATGATACAGAAGAGATACACCATGTATTGGAAAGAGTGAAGAAGGATGGAGAACACTGTTGGTGGGAAACTCTATTTGGATGGTCACTGACAGCAATGGGAATTTTCAATGTCATGCTTCACCCGGTTGTGACATTACTAACTGTAAAATCAACGTGCCTGTTGCTTATAATCAAGTTATACAGAAAGCTTTGTTACATGATAAAACAAATAACCCAAATCACCCAAAATATATAAATAACCCAAATCCAACCACCCAAAATATATGAATTAGTATGTAATAATCAATAGCAATATTTTATGCTAAAACTGCTTTCCATTGACAGCAATATCTCCCTTGCCATATTATTATTATTAATAATTATTATTATTCTGTCTCCACTGAAAGAAGTAAAGTAATAAGAATAATGAGGATTAAAAAAGCCTATGACAGTACAGTACGTAAGAGTAAACTTAAGGAAATAACTTCAAATTCTGGTCTCCACAAAATCATTACCATGAAAATCAGCAGTTGGCAAAGATTGTTTATCCAAAATTTAAATATAATGAGCCCTACATTTACAACAAAGTTTGCCACCTGACATAGATTAACTGCTTGAACTGAATTCATAAGTACTACAAATAATTATCGTATCCATAATTATCACTATCATCATCTTCAGAAGAAAAAAAATATATATATTTGTTTGATCTCTGATGGTCTGTCAGGGATATGAAATGAAGGGGGCTTCTGTTATGTCCTTAGATCAATAACTGGGGAAATAACTTGCATTTCTCATTCCATTTGGTTTTGATGGTTCTTTCTTTTTATACAAAAGCTTGCATGAGCTTGCTGGGCATTATTTAGTAATTGTTTTCTTTCCAGTCTTGCTACTTTGCTGACATGCTACCTTGTAAATCAATTTGAAAATAAAAGGAATGATTTTAGATTGTGATATATGCCTAAGTGTCAAAATGACACACACACAGAAAAAAAATGAAAAAGTAATATGTTTATACGTTACTATTTACAGTCAGCTTTCATGGGTTAAAAAATAAAATATCTTCTTCATTAACTAATTTTCCATTGAATTATGAACATATTTTCACTGAAAAAAAAATATAAATAAAATAAATCTCATTAGTATTTATTCTACCTGGGTTATATAGCTCTCTAAAGAAGTAAAAGGAATTTAAGCATTAAATGTTTGTTTTCTGAAAATCACCCCTTCTTTCTCCCTCCCATGAATGCAGAATGGAGAACACTTTTGGCCAACACAAGCTATAATTTTCACATAAAATAAAGACACAAAACATCAGACCTATACTGCTTAAAGAAATGGGTAAAATGGGTAAAACTAGGTAAAATGACTACCCATGGACTTGTTTGTAGTATTCTAGTTCAGGAGGATATTAAAGTAACTGTCCATTATATATTATAGCTTTTAACAGCTATGATCTCATAGAGTGCTATTCACCAAATGGTTCTGCGCTCCTGTAATATCACTGGGCAGGGTCCTGTGGCTCAGCTCAATTAAAACTACTCTGACATGGCAATACTATTTTGGCAGACACGACTATTGCTCTTTCACATAAAAGAGCCCTGGGAACACAATAAGCAATCTCTGCACCATAATTGATGAAACAGAGCTAATGTTCACTGATGCAGTACAGATTTACAAAGCTAATGACAGTTGACTGTGCTTTGACACAGAATCATAGAATGGTTTGGGGTGGAAGGGACCTTAAAAATCATGTAATTCCACCCTCCCTGACACAGGCAGTAATACATTTCACTAAACATACTTTACACAGCTTTCTAGAAATGGGCTCAAATTTTAATACCATGTAGCCTAGATGTCAGTTTGCTTTTTCAGACCTGTAGTGTGTACGAAACAGATTCCAAGACAAGATGTTTGCCAGACATTGAAAACAAAGTCTACTTTGTTTTAAAATAACAAAATCTCAGCAAATGAATTCAATATTAGTTCTCTTGTTTTCTACAGAGCTTGTGAATTTCTGATTTTTTTTTTTAATTTTATTTTCCTCCTTTTTTTCTTTTTCAAATTTTATTCTGAATTGTTTTTCTACATGTATTTTTTCAGAAGATTGGAATCATTATCACTCTGCACAATATACTGCTTTTCATAAAATACATACACACAAAAAAAAGCCATCTATAACTGTAATCATATGTGTCAATATCATCTATCTCTGTTTATATTAACTACTTTATATACAAATATGTCTGAAAACGTACATATACAATATATTTATTTATTTGTGATTTATGTGTTCAGATTATTCCTGATAGTTTCAACTGGATTTTGCTAACATTCATTTTGTCACTCCAAGGTCCAAGTAACCAACCCAGAAACATTGTCCATGCCCAGACCTGGGGCCTGCTCCTGCAAGGGCTCTCCATGGGCTGCAGCCTCCTTCAGGCCACATCCACCTGTTACACTGTGAGCTCTGCTGTGGTACACCATGGACTATAGGAGGACGGCCTGCTCCACCATGGACCTCTCCACAGACCACAGGGGAATGTCTGCTCCAGCGCATGGAGCACCTACTCCTCCTCCATCTTCACTGACCTTGGTGTCTGCAGAGCTGTTTCTCACATTTTCTCTCTCCCCTCTCCCAGCTGCTGTTGTGTAGCAGTTTTTTCCCTTCCTTAAATCTGCTCTCCCAGAGGCACAACCAGCATCAGTCACTGACTCAGTTCTGGCCAGTGGCAGAGTGGCAGGTCCCTTTTGGAGCTGGCTGGAGCTGGCTCTGATCTCTGATCTGACATGGGGCAGCTGCTGGGCTCTGCCCACAGAGGCCACCCCTGCAGCAACTAAACCCTTGCCATGTAAACCCAATACAGACACTTAGAGTTATTGTTGTTAGTGTCCAAAGGAATAATCACCCCCATCCAAACCGAACCAAACCGAACAAAACCAACCAACTAACCAAGAAAACAAACAAACAAACAAAAAATACCAGAAAATACATCCTACACTAAAATATATCAAGAAACCAGGAGATCTTTTGTCTCTCTCTGAAAGAAATCATTGTAATGTTAAGGGCAGAGAATGATTTTTAGTGCTTGATCTTTGCTTTTACAGCCACTATAAAAGACCCTGAGTATCTATCTACCTACCATCCAGCTTCTACTGTATCAGAAGCGTCTCCTGGAAGCTCTTTGCCATATCTGCTGACTATTTGTGAACATAATGGGTCTATCTGAAACACTACTGGATGATTAGGAAATGTATAAATTGTTCCCTAATTCTAGTTAAAAACATCACAAAATACTACCCCCCCACCCCCAAACAAAAGTTCTTCTGTAAGAACGGGGAAAAATAAATTTCAATTAAAAGAATAACAAAACAATCTCCTAGATAAGATAAGAAGAAATAGGATGAATTTTGAGTGAGAAATCAAGCTTTTCTGGACACTTGAGATATTCAAGATCTAGAAAACTGATGTAATGATCTATCTTAATGTATATCTCACGCATATCTTAATGCAGCAAATGTTCCATACAGTTTCCTCTTCTAGTTCTGCAGAAGCTCTTATAGGCAAGGTCAAATGTCAAATCTGATGCTTCTGTTTAACCTGCTCATAAGATATGCAGAAAATATCGGAACTTTTGTTATCACCTTTAGAACGGAAAGATGGTAAAACAGGGACTTAAAAATCTAGTAATCTTAATTTAAGCATACTTATTCATTAATTGCTTTACTTTTTTTTTTTTTTTTTTAAAGTGGGGTTTTGTTTATTTGCTTTTTTGTATTAATGTTCATAACAGTGGACTTTATTTTTCATGTTGTGGTATGATTTTTATTATAATTTGGCATCAACTAATAACTAAATAGATAAGAGCAAAGCATTTCTTAGCTTGCTGTCAAATCTATAAGCCCCGAGAAACAGAGAGATGGTGTCATAATGTCAGAGGAGGAAGACATTTTTGCTAGTCGTCATTGGTAACTATGTCAGGAAGGAGAATATTACAGTATTAGAGTACACAGTAAATCTCAGTTAAATGACCATGACAAAATGAAGGCTAAAATTGGAATTGATCATAATTAGTAGATTTGCAAAATAAATTAAAATTATTTATAGCATATTTCCCTAAAATGCATTTTTTTCTTCTTTTATTTTTATTTATTTTTTTAAATCTCATAAGGAACTAGTTGTTCCATGTATTTGTCAACTCAACGTTCCAAAATCTGTAAGGAAATGACCGCATTTGTTAACTCCCTAAACAGCTTCCCTAAAACATGTTGATCCAACCTAACACTAAGTAACAGTTATCATTACTCACTTCTGCTTGCTCTGATTCTATGAAGTTGCAAAATAGCTTTATATGTTTGTTACTGTATTGTTCTGAAAAAGAACAAAATCAAATTATTAATTAATTTAAATGTTCTTAAACAACAGACATTCTTCTATATATACCTACAAGTTATTTGACTTCCTTCATACACTTAATGGATTATAAAAATTGATTTTTTGGGGTTATAATCCCACATTTCCAGGAGTCAACATGTTAGTCTTTGTCAAATTGTGTATATAGTTTTCATTTCAAATCCATTATGTACATAATTTTCAATGCATTTGCAACAAACCAATGAATACTTCTTTGTTTAAAATGAAAAAAAAAAAAAAATATATCTGTATACTCCACTAATATTTGATAATATCAGTCATCCTTCGATAACTCTAAAATGTAAAGTAAAATTATAATTATATTCTAATACATCTTTAAGTTTTACGAAAAAAAAAAAAGTTCTTAATTATAAATAAAGTCTGAAATAATTGAAATAACAAATGCAATTTCTTCAAAATATCAGTTAATGACAATTTCATTATAATTTAATTTTTTCTGTCTTGGAAGTATACCACTTCTGGTTATGAACTTTTTAAAAACAAAGCAAAGCAAATAAATAAACAAAATTATGCATTTTATTGGGAATCAGCTTAGTGTCTTTCAGACAGAGCAATTTTTAAATAGACTTATTTTTTGTCTTATATTGTAAGTATTTTTAAGTATTTTTCTCTCTTTTTTTGAGAGGTGAGATACTTTGTTTTCTGTTCCTTTTTTTTTTTTTTTTTTTTCCCAGTACCCTTTAAAGACAGAACAGTCTAGACTTCAGCATGCACTTACAAGTGGTAGATCTCTTAGTCCAGCTCTACTTTAGTAGTTCATCCTTCTGGCTGTGCTCCCCAGGGTAGCAGAACTGTGGATGAACCAGAAAACTTTCACCATGCATTAGGAAAATAAATGCACATGCATGTCTTTATCAACATCACATAAGAGTGCATTTGTGTTCACAGCCAAGATTTTAATGCCCCGAAGAGATCGTTGTTCCTAATAATAAATGTAACCTTATATCAACACAACTGATGTAATTAATCTTGATTTTTTTAGCCTAGAGCTTGCAGAGGATAAAATACTCATGCGAGCACTTTGCTTAAAATAGAAGATTCTAGCATTGTTCTAGTTGTGTGCATTTTTGGTATTTTTCAAAAATTCAGACTTAATTTCCCACTTACTGAATATGATATATTGCAATTTGCAGATTTTTTTTAAAGTCTTTACTAATCTTTATTTAAAAAGACATATTTCATAACAAATATATATATATATATATATATATACATATATATATATAAATAGGGAGAAAAAGAGAGTGCGTGCAACCATTTCCCAATGGGAATGTCATGGTATTTTCAGGGAGCTACTGTTCCCTAACACAGTTTTGATGTGGATAGCAGAATGTACACCATGATGTTCTGACATCAATTTGAATGAGATAAGAATGTTCACAGGATTCCTGAAGTTTCTACTCAAGTAAATACAGATTTTTTTTTTTCCCCAAGATAATCCATTAAATTTTTAACATCACTTATGAAGTGAAAAGTAAAGAAAAGAAATACATATGTTATATGCATTCAAATGCCTTCTTTCTCTCTTTTTCTTTCTTTCTTTCTTTCTCTTCCTTCCTTCCTTCTTCTTTCTTTCTTTCTTTCCTTCTTTCTTCCTACCTACCTACCTTTTGTTTGTTTTGTTGTTTTCTCCTTGGCCTATAGGAAGCACAGTATTTTTTACATGGATTACTATTAGCCCAAAAGTTTGCGGTCTTTTGAGATACAGGATTTATATACATTATACGTATATATATATACATATACATTATATATATATATACATATAAGGAATATATACATATATATATATGTAAAGTTTACAAGTTATTTCAGGATGTGTAGAAGTAAACTTTGCATTAACAAATAAAATATTGATAAATAAAACCACCTAAAATTCATGGTTTCAATCCAAGAATTCATGGATGATGGTTGTTTTTAGAAGGTTCAAAAAAATTTGACATCTAAATAATCTAGATTATTAGCAAAGTTACATTACCATGAAAGATGAACAAAATATACAGCTATATGAACCTTTTAGAAGTGCTTATAAATTTCAGTTTTGTTTGCAGGTATCTCCATTAAAAAGTCACTTTACACTTGATTGGCCTGAGTGTAAAAATCTAACCAGTTTGTCATGACATATTGCCTAAATTTACCAGTATTCACTCTGTATTTTACAAAATCATATATATATTTAACTTGGAGGTAACAAAGCTGTACTGAGAACTGTAGCATCCTTCTCTATTGTTCTAATTGGCTATATACACTCTCGTATAATTTTCAAATATCATTCTCATTTGTACCAGGCAGACTGTAAACTTGTTGGAGTCCTAGATCCTTATTAAGATTAAAACTGATTTTGTGTGTGTGTTTTCACATCTATGTTTCCAGTATTATAATTATCTGCTTAAGGCCAACTTTAAATATTAATATCAAATTACTGTTTAAGTAATGTTCTATAAAAATTCAATGATGGGATGAAATTTTGAACACAGAGGTAAGGTTCTTCAAAAGTACTATTAAATGAGAAATGCCTCTATTTGAACAAATAATATTCCCAAATTTGACCTAGATTATTCCTCTTTAGTAGCTTCTCAGTGCTTAATAAGTTTTGGTGTATGCAACTCAACGTTCTGTATTTTATCCTAGTGTATTGGTAGTTGTTATTCCCTCTACTGCACTTAGCATTCAAAACATTTGCAAGCAAGAGAGAGTGTACCACAAGTGGACAACTCCCAGTGTGAGAAATAGAAGCCGAAACAACAAGGGTGCCATTGGACATGTAATCAAGAACAATGAGAAAAAATAATAATAATAAAAAAATAATAATACAAAGGATTACAGATCTCTCCCAAGATACTTCTCAAAGCAAATTGATGTTAATTTCTGATGGTAAAATAATAAAAAATATAATTAAGATAGCTTTAAATGTAATTTCTAACATTTAATCAATGTGATTGTTAAGGTTCCAATATAAATTACATAGAACTAACAGTGCTGCTTTGGTAAAAAACTGATTAAAAGTTTTTTTTTTTTTTTTTTTTTTTTTAATTCTTAATCTCTTTGTATATAAAAGACACCCCCCCTCCCCCCAAAAAAACAAAAAACAAAACAACAACAACAAAAAAAACTTAATATCATGTTGTCTTGATATGTCTAGTGAGCATATTTCAATGAGGAAATGAAGACAATACTCAAGGGAGCGAACAGAAACAGATGGAAAGAGATCTGATGAGATGTGTAAACAAAGACATGTTTAAAATGTTTAATAAACTAGGTACTTTAAGAGATCCAAAAAAGAGTCAGAGTAACCTATAGAGTAATGTGAATCTGTTCTAGAAAAAGACTGGTCAGCCTTTAGCCATGATTACTCCTGGAATAGATATATAATCATTGCCAGATGTAAAGCCCAAAATATTCATAACTGTTATAACCAGCATCATCCTGATTTTTCCTAGAGTTAAAGGAGGTTTCTTTTCTCTGTTAGCCTCTACTTCCATAAGTACATAATGTCTTTCCCTTAATGAAAGACTAACAGAAAAGTTGCTCTATGACACTGAAGCAGCCACTTAAAATGGGGTTGGCATAATCAGAATTTCAAGCTAATTATCATAAAACAGGAACACAGTGTATCCTGACTCCTTTGCAATCACTTATAAATAGCTATATTTGCATTAAGCAGGTATTTTCTCATGTTCTATGACTAATTAAATCCCCCAAATGTTGAACTGAATGAATAGCTGTGGTAGGAAATAAACGGTATGTTCGTACACAATAGCAGTTTTGCTTGTTATTATTAAATTTAAAATCTTTTACCATATGAAACTCTAGTGATTAGAGCAAAATAATTACATACATGTCCAGACCCATGACTTCTTTAAAGAAACCATTGACATTTATACAATTTATCTTAGAAAAATATTCTGTGGCTTATAGTAGATTTTACTGAATAAAAATTTATTCAGGTCATGTACCTTTAGCCTCTAAATCAAGATTGAAAATAAATGAATCTGGCAGTTTAATCAAGGCTATATTGAACAAATAGAACAGAGTTTTATGTATGTGCGTAAAAATGTCACCTGAGCAAATACTCAAAACGAGAATAATGCAGTACTGAGTTAAAGGAATACACAAACAGAAGTTAGTCACAATAAATAAATAAATAAATAATGGCATTAGGTAGAAAAGCATGAATTAACCAAAAGAAAATACCAACAGCAAACAACATTTTGAGTTACTTATTTTCTGAAAGTTTAAACCTTAGAGTGATGCTTCCAGCCTTTCTTAAAAATTCTGATTGTTGAAACATTAATATTTTTAAATAAGGCTTAAAAATAAGGCTTTTAAAAAATGGCATTAGGAGTAACAACTTAAATCTCTAGAAGAGCATGAAACTACAAAATTTTGAAACAATAATAGTAAAGATGAAAAAAAAAAAAAAAACATTTTTCATTTTACCACATTTTTTATTTCAGCACCTTTTTATCCTTGTTAGCTTCCCTATATGAAGCATGTAATTTAATGTTAGAAAGACCATTCTAAGAAGCCAAGTGTTTGCATTCAGAATCTTCTACGGTATTATACTTCTACTTAAGAGTAAGACACTAAATCTGTGATCTTAGTGACAAGGATGAATGGAAGGAACAGGAGAGAGAAGAGTTGGATGCAGTATTCTAGTTGTGACCTCATGCTTGCTGAGTTCATGCAATATGCAGTCCTCCTTCTCCACAAGGGCACATTGCTGACTGAAATTAAACTTGTTCACCAAGACTACAGGTACACATATCAAAAGTGATAAAGTTGACACTTAGGAACTTTTACATTTCCACAGACAGAAAAGAAGTCCCAACTATTGGGTTGTATTAAAGACAAAAAGCATTGCTAGCTTAGGCAAAGCTTGAAGAAGTTGCCAGGGCACAATTTACACAAAATGTAGAAATCCAAAACCTGTTATTTACTGAAACTGACTTGGTCCTTAGATGCGCAGAAACTGTTCTTCAATGGAAATGTATGATGAAGTTATGAAAAAGTTGTTGGTTGCCCTTGGTCCGCAGGCAGTTTCCAACCTAATTGTTTTCTCACTCCTGCTCTTCAAAAGGGCAGGTAGAGAAAATAAGATGAAGACTCTCATAAGTCAAGATAAATGCAGGAAGACCACTTACCAGTTACTGTCACAGGCAAAATAGTGTCAACCTGGGAAAAACTAATTTAATTTATTACCAATTAAATTAGATTTGGTAATGAGAAACAAAGACCAAAAAAAAATATATAAAAAAAATAAAACAACATTTCCACGCACACAAACACCCTTTCTCTGTATCAAATTCACCTTCTTTCCTAACCCTTTCTTCTACCTCTCTCCTTATTCCCCAGTAGAGCAGGGAGCATGGGGAATGGGAGTTGCAGTCAGTCCATAGCAGTTCCTTTCTGACACTCCTTCCTCTTTACACCATTCTTCTGCTCCAGAATGGTATCTCCACAGGCCACAGTTATTTCAGAAAATACCCACCTGCTCCTCTGTGGGGTCCTTCATGGGCTGCAGTGTAGATATCTGCTTTGGCATGTTCCAGCCCTGTTCCAGCTTCAGGAGCACCTCCTCCCCTTCCTTCTTTACTGACCCCTGTGTCTGTAGGGTTTTCTTTCACACATTTTTCCTCACATCTATTTCTGCTGTGCAGTGTTTTATTCTCTCTGAAATACCTGTTCACAGAGGTACCACCATTTTGGCTGCTGGGCCCAGATATATCCTGTGGTAGGGCCACTGGAGCTGGCTCAAAGTGGCTGTGTCTGGCATGGGGCAGCCCCAGCATCTCCTCCCAGAGGAGCCCTGCAGTTCCCCATTGCCAGCACCTAGGCACCTGCACCCAGTAGAGCAAGAAAAAAAAAAATGTAAAAAAAAATAGCAGGATAACATACTTTCTCTGTAGGAAACCACAAAAAAATATTGTATTTTAACAGTGCTGCTTGCCTGTAATGCTTGAGCTCAGTATTTTAGCCTTTATCTGGGCTGCAATGGAAATTGCAGCAAAATCTGGAATAGCTTTGTATATTGTCACCTCCCATGTCATACATCTGTTTTATCCCATTCTAACCTTTTGGTAGACTGCCTCACAGTGAATAAGTCAAGGACAAACAATCTATGCAACACTGGGCACACACAAAAGATCCCCTAGTTGATAGGAAAACATAACTGTGTTAGTATAATGTTAGATGTCAGATTCATCACTTCACAGATGACAACATAAAAGCTACAAAAATACCATGACATTCCTGTTGCTTCTTTGCTTAGAAATCAAGAAATAAAACAATATTTGTATTTCCTTTCTACTGGATAGAAGACTTCAAAGTGGAGCTTAGTATAAAGCCTGACATTTCTGTAATTTCACTGGAGGAATAAATGAAACTGTTAAAAATTATAGAAGAAACATTGACATTGAATAATTGATATATTAAAAATATATCTATGTAAAGTTCTTGTTGTCCAGAATGTAATTACAACTTAAATATTTATGAAATCTAGAAATCACTTAATATTAGGTCTTCATTAGTATATTGGCAAGATACACACATGGCATTCAGGTCAAAACTTGAACTTTAGTTTTGATTTTTTTTTTACATTTTAAAAGTCACTTATCTGAGCCCTATCTTTCCTGGCAAAACACTTTAAAACACAAATAAGCACAAGAGATACATCTTTTCTCAGTTCTTTGTGCAATTCATGCAGGCTAGCACAATGTTAATCTGATTCACAGACTTTTTTTTTAGGTTACTTCTTTCACTAATTCTGCTATAGCTGACCTGTGAAAGCAGTTCTTAGCCACTCTAGTGTTCACTGACCAATTTATAACCTCTGAAGTCACTAAAAGCCACACCTGAAGAGTTTATATGATGTATTATTGGAAAGTTGAAAGTTAGTGATACTTTGCTTATCTATGTGTATGCAAAGCACTGATAATTACTGATTTCTCAGAAAAGCTTTTATAGTTGCCCATTCTGCCCTGTTGCTCCTCAGCCTCTTCAGCTTGCTGGCTTGACTGGCTTCAGCTCTCTGACTTTTTGAACTCAGGATTTCACTGGCAGAGCAACAGATCATAGAATGATAGAATCATTTCAGTTGGAAAAGACCTCTAGTTAGGATCATCTAGTCCACCTGATAAATGTTACTGGACCTGGTGCTTATCAATGCAGATCAACTCATTAAAGAGATCAAGGCTGGAGGCAGTCTGGGCTGAAGAGACCACACCCTGGTTGAATTTGTTGTCTCAGGGAGTATGGGTCTGGCAAAGAGCAAAGTCAGGACCCTGACTTTGGGTTCCATAGGGATTTTTTTTTTGGCCAGAAAAGAAAGACCAAGGAGAGCATACCCCTCTGATAAATAAGAAGGGAGAACTGGTAACAACAGACATGGCTGAGGCACTCAACAACTTCTTTGCTCTAGGCTTTACTGCCATTCAGGCTTCCCACATCTCTCGTTTCCCTGAACGGGGGATGAGGGAACGGAAGATGAGGGCTGAGGAGAGCAAAGTCCCTCCCACCTTAAGCAAAGAGAAGGTTCCAGACCACCTGGTGAAACCAAACAGGTACAAGTCTAAGTCTATGGGGCCCGATGACCTGCATCCAAGTGTCCTTGCTGATGGAGTTGCCAAGCCTCTCTCCATTATATTTTAGAAGTCGTAGCAGTTAGGCAAAGTCCATGGTGACCGGAAAAACGGAAACATCACTCCAATTTTTAAAAAGGGTAGAAAGGAGGATCCAGGGAACTACAGACCAGTGAGCCTCACCGCTGTGCCTGTCAAGATCATGGAAAAGATCCTCCTGGAAGCAATGCCAAAGCACGTGCAGGACAAAGAAGTGATCCAGAACAGCCAGCATGGCTTCACCAAAGGATGAGGTGGATGAGGAATTGGCTTGATGGCCACACTCAGAGAGTGGTGGTCAATGGCTCTATGCCTACATGGAGGCTGGTGATGTGTGGTGTCCCTCAGGGGTCTGTCTTGGGACAGACCCCAGACATATCTGTTGATACAACAGAAGTAAGGGATGCCATCCAAAGGGATGTGGACAAGCTTGAGAAGTGAGTCCCTGTGAACCTAATGAGGTTCAACAAGTCAAAGTGCAAGGTACTGCACATGGGCCAGGGCAATCTCAGACATGAAGAGAAGAAATGATTGAGAGCAGCTCTGCAGAGAAGGACTTGTTGGTTCTGGTAAATGAAAATCTTGACATGAGATAGTAGCACACGTTTCCAACCTAGAAAGCCAACTGCATCCTGGCATATGTCAACAGAAAATTGGCCAGCAGTTTGAAGGTAGTGACTGATCGCCTCTACTTTCCCCTTGTGAGGCTCCACTTGGAGTTCTGCATCCAGATTTGGGGCTCAGAGCACAATAAGGATGTGAATCCTTTAGGGTGGGTCCAGAGGAGTGCTGTGAAGAAGATCAGAGATCTGGAGCACCTCTCCTATAAAGAAAGGCTGAGAGAGATGGCGATGTTCAGCCTGAAGAAGAGAAGGCTCTGGGGTGACCTCATGGCAGCTTTACAATACTTAAAAGGGGATTATAAAAAGATGCAGAACAACTTTTTGCTCAAGCAGATAATGATAGGACAAGCAGAGATGTTTTTAAACATAAAGAGGGGAGATTTGGAACACAGGTTAGGAGAAATTCTTCAGTCAGAGGGTGGTGAGGCACTAGAAGAGATTGCCTAGAGAAGTAGTGGATGTCCCATCCCTGGAGGTGTTCAAGACCAGGTTGGACGAGACCCTAGGCAACTTGATCTAGGGTAGTGTCTTTACCCATGGCGGGGGGGGGGGGGGGGGGGGGGTTGGAACTGGATAATCTCTGAGGTCCATTCTGTCACAAGCTGTTCTATGATTTTACGCTCCTGTGAATAACCTAACATTGCCAAGTCCACCATGTCACTAAGCTCTGCATCTACATGTTTTTCTACACGACATTTGAAGACTCAACTACTTCTGGGGTCAGCCTGTTTCAATACTTCACAGCCTTTTCAGTAAGGAAATTTCTCATAATATCTGACATTAACCTTTCCTGGTGTAACTTAAGGCCATTTCCTCTTGTTCTATCACTTGGTGCTTAGGAGAAAGGAATGACCCCCACCTTGCTATAACCTCCTTTAAAGTAATTATAGAGCATGATAAGGTCTCCTCTGAGCCTCCTTTTCTCCAGCGTAAACAACCCCAGCTCCCTCAGCCACTCTTCCTAAGACTTGCTCTCTAGACACTTAACCAGCTTCATTGCCCTTCTTTGGATATTCTTCTGAACCTCAATGTCTTTCTTGTAATGAAGAACCCAAAACTGATCACAGTATTCCAGGTTCAGCCTCACAAGAGCCAAGTATAGTGGTAAAATCAACTCCCTAGTCCTGCTGGCCACTTTATTTCTGATACAAGCCAGGATAATGTTGGCCTTCTTGGCCACCTCAGCACACTTCTGGCTCATATTCAGCTGAGTATAAACCAATACCCCCAGGTACCTTTCTGTTTGGCAACTTTTGAGCCACTCTTCCACCTGGTAGCATTTCATGGGGTTGTGCCCCGAGTGCAGGATCTGGAAATTATTGTTGTTGAACTTCATACAGTTGGTCTCGGCTCATCTGTCCAGCCTATCCAGATCCCTCTGCAGAGCCTTCCTACCCTCCAGCAGATCAACACTAGCATCTAACTTGGTATTGTCAGAAAACTTACTGAGGGTGCACTCAATCCTTTTTTCCTGATCATTGATGAAGATATGGAAGAGAACTGGCCCCAGTACTGAGCCCTAGGAGATTCTGTTAGTGACCTACTTCCAGCTGGATTTAATTTCATGGGCTCTTTGGGCCTGGCCACCCAGACAGTTTTTAACCCAATGAAGCGTACACCCATCTGAGCCCTGAGCAGCCAGCTTCTGAAGATGAATGCTGTGGGAAATAGTGTGAAAAGCCTTACTGTAGCCTAGCTAGTCCACATCCACAGCCTTTCCCTCATCTATGGAGCATGTCATCTTGACATAGAAGATTGAGTTCATCAAGCAAGATCTACCTTTCATAAACTTTTGCCAATTGGGACTGATCACGTGGTTGCCCTGTAGGTGTCATGTGGTGGCACTCAAGGTAATCTGCTCCATGAGCTTCCCTCACACTGAAGTCAGACTGACAGGCCTGTACTTTCCTGGATCCTCCTTGCAGCCTTTCTTGCAGATGGGAATAAAATTTGCAAGCCACCAGTCAATTGGGACCTCCCCTGATAGCCAGGACTGCTCATAAATGATGGAAACAAACATACTCAAACACATCTACCTGGGCAACCTGCTCTAGGGAACCTGCTTTGGCAGGAGGGTTGGACCTGATGATCTCCTGAGGTCCCTGACAATTCAGTGAATCTGTGAAAGTGGCTTGGTGAGTGAATCTGTGAAAGTGGCTTGGTGAGCGCTTCTGCCTCTTCCATCAATACCCTTGGGTGGATCCCATCTGTCACCATAGACTTGCATACATCTAAGTTTTTTTAGCTGTCACTAAACATTTCCTCATAGATTATGAGGGCTTCATTCTGTTCACTGCCCCTATCTACCATCTCAGGGGACTAGGTACGCAGAAAACAACTGTGCTTGCAGCAAAAGACTGAGTCCAGGAATCATAGAATCATGGAATGGCCTGAGTTGAAAAGGACCTTAAAGATTATCTAGTTTCAACTCCCCTGCCCTGGACAGGGTTGCCAACCACTAGAGCAGGCTGCCCAGAGACACATCCAGCCTGGCCTTGAATGCCTCCAGGGATGGGACATCCACAACCTCTCTGGGCAACTTGTTCCAGTGCCTCACCACCCTCTGAGTGAAAAACTTTCTCCTAACCTAAATCTCCTGTCTTAGTTTAAAACCATTGCCCCCCCCCCCCCCCCATACTATCCCTATCAACACAAGTAAACAGGCTCCCCTCCTGTTTATATGCTGCCTTCGAGTACTGGAAGGCCGCAATGAGGTCTCCCCAGAGCCTTCTCTCCTCCAAGCTAAACAAGCCCAATTCCCTCAACCTTTCTTCATAGGAGAGTTGCTCCAACACTCTGATCATCTTAGTGGCCCTCCTCTGGACCCATTCCAAGAGCTCCACATCATTCTTTTGCTGGGGACCCCAGGCTGGCACACAGTATTCCAGATGAGGTCTCACAAGAGCAGAGTGGGGGAGGACAATCACCTCCCTCTCCCTGCTGGCCACCCCTTTTTTAATGCAGCCCAATGCATTAACTATCCCAGCCTTTTCCTCATCTCTTGTCACTATGTTTCCCCACATCCCATAAAGGATGGAAATTCTCTCTAGTCCTCCCTTTCTTGTTTATGTATTTACAAAAGCATTTTTATTGTCTTTAACAGCAATAGCTGGATTAAGCTCAAATTGTGCTTTGGCCCTTCTAGTTTTCTCCCTGCATAGCTTCATGACATCTTTGTAGTCCTCCTGAGTTGCCCACCCCTTTTTCCAAATGTCATAAACCTTTTTCCTCCTGAGCTCTGGACACGGCTCTCTGTTCAGCCTGGCCAGTCTTCTGCCATGCTGGCTTGTTTCTTGGCACCTGGGGATGGCCCGCTCCTGTGCCCTTAGGATTTCTTTCTTGAAGAGTGTCCAGCCTTCCTGGACTCCTTTGCCCTTCAGAATTATCTTCCAAGGGACTCTGCCAACCAATTTCCTAAATAGGCCAAAGTCTTCCCTCCAGGGTGGCAGTTTTGTTAACAAGATGGAATGCTGGAAGTGCATTCCACACTGCGTTCTTTGTAACAACACACTGAGTGTTTGTTTCCAGCATATGGAATTGCTTTGCCAAGTCTGTAATTTCTTTGTCTCCAAACAGAAGTCTGAGCTACAAATGTACACAGAAAGTATGTTTCAGCTCAGCTAGCCATCTAAAAGTTAAATGGCTACTCAAGGCTAGCAGTGTAGTCTCCACATATACACAGTTACTCAAGAGGAATAGGCAACTCCCAGAAGGTAATTCATCCCCTCTTGGTTGTGTGTCTGAGACTGCAGGGATGTATCGCCTGTGGCAGTATCTATTTCTCTCAATTGACTAAAACAGGAGGGGAAAGAGCCTAGACAAATGTCTTTGACTAGATGCTCATTTTTCAGGCAACTAGAGTTAGGTGAGATTAATTTCACCCAGAGTGCCCATGTTTCTTATGCCAATAGGTCAGTGTTCTTCTTTCAATTGTCTATGCAGAAATGAAAATATGCCTTTGATCATGCAGAAATGCAAAACACCCAGCTTCACATGACACTAATACCCACAGTGGCTTTTAGCAGCTTGTCAAAATGTAATTCCGCCAAGGTACTGAAACATTATCTCTGTTTTGAACTCTGATAATTGCCCAGACATGTACACTTGGCTTACTACACCTCTTAAAAAATTAACATAGAATAAGAGTTTCAGATATGCTTCTTCTATCTTTTCAATCCATTACTGAACAGCATGAATGAATAAATAAATAAATACATACATAAATAAATATCTATTATATAAAGCAGTCTGAGGACAGATTTTTAATTCCAAGATTGAAAAGGGGAACAAGAAAACAGAAAAGACGAGCATTTTGGGAAAGAGAATGCCTGATTATCAGTGAGGGGAAAATAATTTTTAAATATTATACAAGTTTTCTTACACTTTTAAAATGAAATCCAATATAATTTGGCTATTGTAAAATGTGCTGTCACATTATACTCATAAGTAGAGTGTAAATACTGACAAGAAAAATAAATAAATAAATAAATAAAAACATATTGGACTATATCAAAGCTTATTTCAAGCTTTCCATTAACCCAACAGTATCTGCAGCTGGGTGTATTTTCCCTCAAAAAATATACATTTTTTTTTAGTTAACCAGCATTTCTCAAGTATGAAACAAGGTTCTTCCACCTTCCTTTCCAATGGAATAACAAGTATAACTTTAGAATTAGTCTGTACAAGGAACTTGTTTCAATACAGCAAGCTAGTCTCTAATTTAGAAAGAGACTCTGCACATATGTGAAAGCAGGCCAAGGACTAGTAATATTCCTCATGCAATATGTTCCTCAGAGGAAAAACAAACAAACAAACAAACAACTGTTTGTATAATATAAAGTAAAGGACACCTTGCAAAGCTTTTAAAGATGTACAAGGTTGTCTGAGTCTACCTTAGAGACAAAGTATGAATATTTATGAAAAAAAAAAAGTTATGAAAATATATGTTATGAAAAACATATTATGAAAACAAGTGGTTGGTCAATATGTTTTGTAAAAACACCAAGAAATACTTGCAGCTACCCTTAGGATAGCTGTGAAATATGTTGGTATGTGGGGATACTTCTGGAGGTGGTCAATATTACCACAGTGCAGAAAAACAAAGAAACCACAGCAATGTTAAGTCCTTTGAACAGAATAGTATAGAAAGAAGTGAAATAGTGTTTATGCCAACAGTGTGTTAAGGTTTTAATGAAGTTCATCTGCAAATGTATTGTTCTCACTGCACCTTAGTGTATCATGTCTTATGGTGTTTATAATTTAAATAAAAAGTAGTAATGTGTCATGGAGTGGCTGGTAACTTAAAAAGACTTTCTAAGTCTTTTTAAAGACAGCAAAAGACAGTCTTTTTGAAAGACAGCAAAAAGAAATTATGCCTAATTGATATCCATCAAAAACATGTATCACACAAAGTGACTACAATAGGTCAAACGATCCCAGTCTTACATCTAATGCATGTAAGACAAATGCTCAAATCAGGCCAGGCACAATCATTTTTCCTGATGTTTCTCAGGAATGCTTACAGTATGCACAAAGACAACAGCCATAAACTATATCACAAGTTTCATTTAAAACTCTTTGTGCACACTAACAATAATTTTGACCGTAAAACATACTTTATGTCTATATACTCTGCTAAAGGCAAAATAATATGCCATGTTTATGAAAAGACAGTATGCATATATAAGGTTTGGGAGACCTCTGTTGGACATGCTTATCTTCTACAGCAAAAACTATAGGAGTCCTTGCTGCTATAGGGCACCCAAGTTAAGAAAGCTTGTTTTCTTTCATATAGCTGAGGAACGAATCTGGTGGAAATCCAGCTGTGCAGGTTGTGGTGCAGAAGAATGACTATACACAGTCATGGGCACAAGGCAGTTATGGGAATAATGTTAGGACACACTCTATAGGATACAGTGATTTCCTTCAATCAAATGACAGACAGCATTTAGGGGTTGGGGAACAAGAGAAGGGCCTTATATATATATATAATGTATATATATGTATATGTATACATTTTTATATATAAATACATACTACTCATAGGGCATTGTAGTTCATTAGCTGGAAACCTGAAAGTAGTGACAGATGCCCTAAGATCTTCCCCAGATTTAAGGAAGGTTTTCTTTCTGGACATAATTTGACAGCAGATGTTTAGTAGGCAAGGAAAATCTAACCTGTTTCCTATGGAATTCTTCCCCCTAATTATCCCATGTTATTCCATAATCACATGTTAATCTCTCTGTAGCATCTGGTAGTGGTAAACCAGGCACACAAATACTCTCTTCAGAAAACAAAAAAAGTAGAGCAGAAGCAATCAATTCCAGGTACCACAGAAGATATCAACAAACCAATTCTTCAAAATTCACAACTCACCATATTTTTCACTTCTCTCACTCACTTTCACAGATCTTTGTTACTAAGGGTAAATTACTCAAACTTTGTACAAGGTGTTCTTTACCCTTTTTGCTGACATGGCATAGAGAAGCTGTGTAATTGCAAGTGTTTTGCTGAACATGGAAAGGTCCTTGGGAGATGGCTAGTCCACTTCCCTGCCAGAAGCAGGGGCAACTTTGGGGTCAGATAGTTATCCATAAGTTCATTCTTACTGGACCTGACCAATAAGCACACAGAGTCAGAATCCACAGGAAGGTCTGTTACTTAAACAATTAATTATATAATGCTGCAAAATTGGGTGCTTGGCAATCTTTTGCAAAGCAAGCACACCTCTGACATGAAGCACCATTATCTATGTACAGCTAACTTGTAAAACTATCTCTCTAGCTACCTCTGATTAGTTGTTTTAGCTCACCTAATTTATCTCTATTGAACATGAGTGTTACTGAGACCAGCAGGGAGGAACACCAAATCCCATATTTCCATTCATTTGCATTTTGATGAGTGTGCTTTTTTCAATATGCTAATGAACCTTAATGAGAAAAAGGTTACCATGGGTCAGTCTGGAATCTTTCTTTCAGCTTCTTTCAGTTTTCTTCCTTCTTGTTTTTTGTCTTTCATCCCTTATCTCCCTTTCTTTTGCTAGCTGAAGGTTACCAGTCTCCCTGTGTTTTTTCAAGGTCTCGCTGTTTTCTCCAGCTTAAGAGTCTAAGATAAGGCTGCTCAAAGGTTGGTCCAGTTTGAGTTTTCAGCTTGGCCTGAAATCCTCCACAGAGGTGGCACAGTGTCTTGTGGCAACCTGTCTTGTGGCAATCTGCTTTACTGCTGACTGTCCTCAACTAGGAAATATGGATTATTTATTTACTTATTTATTTATTTATTTATTTATGTACTAGCCTATAAAATATGGATAATAATTTGAGAAGATTAAAAAAAAATGAATAACTTTTCAACATTTATTTGCTTATTAACATTTTTAGGTAAACATATTGGTAATAGGACTTGGACAAAAACAGAAGTGATATCAAGATCTAAGGTGTTTTGAGTTCCACTTACAAAACAGAAAAAGAAACATCTGAAATGAAGGAAATACATTTAAAAAACAAATGTCATTTGCACATACTGTCTGTTTATACAGCAGCTGACTATATTTCTGTTATTCTGTTTTGAAACAAAGGCAAAGAAAGTATTAAGATTCCTAACTTCTGCCAGAAGCTGATATCTGCTAAGTACCCTACTCCCTCTGTTGCCTTAAGTTCTCTCTCAGGATAATTAGTAAAGTGAAATAATAATAAAAAAAATATATGAAATTAAAAACCCAACTTTAATTTTGAAAACCAATGGAGTGTTTACACTTTTCAGAATATTATTTGAAGATGATTAACAAGCTAAAATTAGATCCAGAGTCTAAAATGTCTTTATTTACAAATATGTATAGGTTTATAATAAATCATAACAGCTATTTAACTTATGCAAATATGGATTAATTTTAAACAATCTAATACTTATTCGTGTGGAAATTTGATACCATCCTTTCTTTTTATCTATAAACATTGAGTTGAGATATTAACTTATCATGATTAGTATAATTCCCCTTACATTATCAGTCAAACAAATATACCAAGTGCTTTTTTTTTTCATTATGATGCTATTCTTGTGCAAATGTAGTTATAGTAAAAAAAAATAATTATCAGCTGCTGTTTTCAGACTGTTAAATTTCATTACATGCATATTATCGAATTGATCTATGTCATGTTTGAATTCAGAATTTTGCTTCAATTTGGTTTTAATTTTGATGAAGTCTTTATGATTGATACTTGATACTGAAACACAATTACAGAAAAGGAAAATGTAAATATAAGATTTTTTTTTTTTTTCCCCAGAGTGGTTTTCCCTAATGCTTACATGTAATTAAAAGTTACTCTAAACCAAATAGTATTTGTGCTTTTATTTACAGAAGTCACAAATAAATCTTTACTTTTTTTTTTTTTTTTTTTTTTTTCTTTAGGATAAGAGGAAATGGCCTTGAGTTGTGCCAGGGGAGGTTCCGGTTGGATATTAGGAGAAAAATTATTCACTGAAAGGGTTGTGAGCCATTGGTACAGGCTGCCCAGGGAAGTGGTTGAGTTCCCATTGTGGGAACTTCTGTAATAGCTGAATGCTTGTGCAGAAAACTCATTCAACTTGATGGCTATAGCTTCCTTCATTCACGGAAGTCTCCTTTTACACACTGGTCATTGATTCTACAGTTTAGGTGTTTTGTTGTTGATATTGATTATTTTATTTTATTTTATTTTATTTTATTTTATTAACCTTTCCTTATTTCTTGTTTCTATTGTGTTTTATTCCTGGTTAAAATATCTTTCATAATTTTGTTCTAAAAATTTTTATGGTTATTTGTGGTTATCCCTTATCTTGTCAGTTTCCTAATTTCTTCCTTATAAAGGAAATTTTGTAGGGTGTCTCCTAATAGATAGTATACATTAAATATGACCTTTTACTCCTTTCTAAAACAAACAAACAAAACAAAACAAAACAAAACTTTCCCCCAAACAAAAATTTTCTTGCCTTTTATGATATACTTGTTTTGAAGTTTAGTGATACTGGGTGATTTATTTATTTTGTTTGTTTGTTTGTTTTTAGGTCAGCTTTTCCAGTAAATTTGGATTCATTATGACAGAATGCAATAGTCACTTTTGAACCATGTCCCAGGCATTCCTTAGGGAAAAAACAAAAAACAAACAAACAAACAAAAAACAACTATATCTATAAATCTTGATCTAGATATAGATGTAGATATATTTAGTTTTTCTTTTATATATGTTTTTTGAATAATTACTCCAGAAGGAACCATGATGAAAAATAATTGTTTTCATTTTTATGTTATCCCAGACTACCAATAATTTTATGAAATGCAATGATTTCTGCCCTCATTGCACTTTTTTTCACAGAGCCTATTGTTCTTCAGATGGTACATTAATACCATACATTTTCTTTCTTTTTACATTTTTTTAAAAAATTTTTAACATTTGAGATAATCCATATTTCAGCTTTAGTATAAATTACGTCACTTCCTGATAACTTACATCAGCAATTTTTATCAAATTACACTTCTTCACTAGTTTACCTGCTTTGCCTTTCCTGTAAAACATATGCCATGACATATGTGTATTTATGGGCTACACCATGAATTGTCTTCCTACGAATTTTTGCCGAGGCGATCGGCTCCGGAGCAGACGCGTTCTGCAGCGGAGCGGGGGATCGGGCCAGGCAGGGCTGATTTTCCGGCATCGAGCCGACTTCAGGGAGCCGCCAGGACCCGGCAGCCCTCGTGAGGGAGGCTGACGAGGCGAAGGCGGAGCCAGCAGCGCCCCCTCCCCGGCCGTTCAAAGGCTGCCCCTGGGGAGCGCGAGCGACCGGGACGGGCAAACAGGGCGTGGCGCGTCAGAGGGGAGTGGCGCGGCAGTTAGCGCGGCAGTTCGCGCAGGCAGGGCGAGCAGGAAGGGCGGAGAGCAATCGCCTGTCCACACGAACACCTCTTAACGACAGTCGTTAGCTAGGCGATAATGGTCTCCACCAGGCACGGTGGGCTCTCCAGGAGGTCGGTACACACCCAGACCGACTGCCCGTTAAAGAATGCAGCGGTTCAGGTCACCGGATGCAGGGAGTGTCAGAGCCTGCTGCTGCCATCGGCGGGAGGCAGAGACGCTGCGTGCGTGAGGTGCGAGCAGGTGGATGACCTGATCCGCATGGTGGCGGAGCTCAAGGAGGAGGTGGAGAGGTTGAGGGCCATCAGGGAGTGTGAGCGGGAGATAGACTGGTGGAATAACTCCCTGCAGGGCCTCAAGGAGAGGTACCGGGCTGAGACACCCCAAATGGGGGTGGAGCCCCTGCCTTGTCGCCGTCGGGCAGAGGGAGGGGATCTGGGAGTTGAGGAGGAATGGAGACAGGTCCCTGCTCGACATGGCAGGCGATGCCCTCCCCTTCCGGCCCCACCTTCCCAGGTGCCCTTACACAACAGGTTTGAGGCCCTGGAGACTGAGAGATCAACAGCAACTGAGGAAGAGGTAGAAAGTGTTCCCAGGAGGATGACTAGGGCGAGGAGGTCGACTCCATGCCTCAGGACTGCCTCCATCAAGAAAGAAAGAAGGGTGATTGTTGTGAGAGACTCTTTCCTTAGGGGAACAGAGGGCCCTATTTGTCGGCCTGACCCTACCCGTAGGGAAGTCTGCTGCCTCCCTGGGGCCAGGGTCAGGGACGTTGCCAGGAAGCTTCCCAACCTGGTACGCCCCTCTGATTATTATCCTCTTCTGATAGTCCAGGCGGGCAGTGACGACATTGAAGACAGAAGCCTGAAGGCAATCAAAAGAGACTTTAGGGGGCTGGGACGGTTAGTGGACGGAGCGGGAGTGCAGGTAGTGTTTTCGTCCATCCCTACGGTGACAGGGAGGGGTACGGAGAGGACCAGGAAAGCCCACCTGTTAAACACGTGGCTCCGGGGCTGGTGCCAACGCAGAGATCTTGGGTTTTTCGACCATGGGGCAGTTTATTCAGCACCTGGTCTGATGGCCATAGACGGGTCCCTATCCTTTAGGGGAAAAAGGATCCTTGGCCAGGAGCTGGCAGGGCTCATTGATAGTGCTTTAAACTAGGTAAGAAGGGGGATGGGGGTGAAGCAAGGATTGTTGGAGCTGTGCCAGGGGGAACAATAGCAAGGCCGGGGAATAAGGTAATGGCCCAGCTGAAGTGCATCTACACCAATGCACGCAGCATGGGTAACAAACAGGAGGAGCTGGAAGCCATCGTGCAGCGGGCAGGCTACGACTTGGTTGCCATCACGGAAACGTGGTGGGACCAGTCTCATGACTGGAGTGCTGCGATGCCTGGCTATAGGCTCTTCAGAAGGGACAGACAGCACAGAAGGGGTGGCGGTGTGGCTCTCTATATTAGAGAGTCTTTCGATGTTGTAGAACTCGAGGCTAGGAATGACAAGATCGAGTCCCTTTGGGTCAGGATCGGCAGGGACAACAAGGCTAGTGTCCTGGTCGGGGTCTGCTATAGACCGCCGAACCAGGATGAGGAGACGGATGAGGAGTTCTACAGGCAGCTGACAGAAGTTGCGAAATCTTCAGCGCTTGTACTCGTGGGGGACTTCAACTTCCCTGACATATCCTGGAAGCACAACACAGCCCAGAGAAAGCAGTCTAGGAGGTTTCTGGAGAAAGTGGAAGATAGCTTCCTGACGCAGCTGATTAGTGAGCCTACCAGGGGTGGTGCCCCGCTAGACCTTCTCTTCACAAACAGAGAAGGACTGGTGGAGGATGTGATTGTCGGGAGCTGTCTTGGGCAGAGTGACCACGAAATGGTGGAGTTCACTATTCTTGGCGAGGCCAGGAAGGGAACCAGTAAAACCACTGTACTGGACTTTCGGAGAGCTGACTTTGGGCTGCTCAGGACACTGGTTGGTAGAGTCCCTTGGGAGGCGGTTCTGAAGGGCAGAGGGGTCCAGGAAGGCTGGGCGCTCTTCAAGAGGCTAATCCTAATGGCGCAGGAGCGGTCTGTTCCCATGTGCCCAAAGATGAGCCAGCGGGGAAGAAGACCAGCCTGGCTGAACAGAGAACTGTGGCTTGAGCTTAGGAGAAAAAAGAGGGTTTATAATCTTTGGAAAAGTGGGCAGGCCACTAGGGAGGACTATAAGGATGTAGCGAGGCTGTGCAGGGACAAAATTAGGAAGGCCAAAGCTCATCTGGAGCTCAATCTGGCTACTGCCGTTAAAGATAACAAAAAACGCTTTTATAAATACATCAACACAAAAAGGAGGACAAAGGAGAATCTCCATCCTTTACTGGATGCAGGGGGAAACTTAGTTACAAGAGATGAGGAAAAGGCGGAGGTGCTCAATGCCTTCTTTGCCTCAGTCTTTAGCGGCAATACCGGTTGTTCTCTGGATTCCCAGTACCCTGAGCTGGTGGAAGGGGATGGGGAGCAGGATGTGGCCCTCACCATCCACGAAGAACTGGTTGGTGACCTGCTACGGCACTTGGATGTGCACAAGTCGATGGGGCCGGATGGGATCCACCCAAGGGTACTGAGAGAACTGGCAGAGGAGCTGGCCAAGCCACTATCCATCATTTATCAGCAGTCCTGGCTATCGGGGGAGGTCCCAGCTGACTGGCGGCTAGCGAATGTGACGCCCATCTACAAGAAGGGCCGGAGGGCTGACCCGGGGAACTACAGGCCTGTCAGTTTGACCTCAGTACCAGGGAAGCTCATGGAGCAGATCCTCTTGGGAGTCATCATGCGGCACTTGAAGGGCAAGCAGGCGATCAGGCCCAGTCAGCATGGGTTTATGGAAGGCAGGTCCTGCTTGACGAACCTGATCTCCTTCTATGACAAAGTGTCGCGCTGGGTGGACGAGGGAAAGGCTGTGGATGTGGTCTACCTTGACTTCAGCAAGGCTTTTGACACCGTCTCCCACAGCATTCTCCTCAAGAAACTGGCTGCTCTTGGCTTGGACTGGCACACGCTTCGTTGGGTTAGAAACTGGCTGGATAGCCGGGCCCAAAGAGTTGTGGTGAATGGAGTCAAGTCCAGTTGGAGGCCAGTCACTAGTGGCGTCCCCCAGGGCTCGGTGCTGGGGCCGGTCCTCTTTAACATCTTCATCAATGATCTGGACGAGGGCATTGAGTGCACCCTCAGTAAGTTTGCAGATGACACCAAGTTAGGTGCGTGTGTCGATCTGCTTGAGGGTAGGAAGGCTCTGCAGGAGGATCTGGATAGGCTGCACCGATGGGCTGAGGTCAACTGCATGAAGTTTAACAAGGCCAAGTGCCGGGTCCTGCACCTGGGGCGTAATAACCCCAAGCAGAGCTACAGGCTGGGAGATGAGTGGTTGGAGAGCTGCCAGGCGGAGAAGGACCTGGGAGTGATAGTGGACAGTCGGCTGAATATGAGCCAGCAGTGTGCTCAGGTGGCCAAGAAGGCCAACGGCATCCTGGCTTGTATCAGAAATAGTGTGAGCAGCAGGGCTAGGGAGGTGATCGTCCCCCTGTACTCGGCTCTGGTGAGGCCGCACCTCGAGTACTGTGTTCAGTTTTGGGCCCCTCGCTACAAGAAGGACATCGAGGTGCTTGAGCGGGTCCAAAGAAGGGCGACGAAGCTGGTGAGGGGCCTGGAGAACAAGTCCTACGAGGAGCGGCTGAAGGAGCTGGGCTTATTCAGCCTGGAGAAGAGGAGGCTCAGGGGCGACCTTATCGCTCTCTACAGATACCTTAAAGGAGGCTGTAGAGAGGTGGGGGTTGGCCTGTTCTCCCACGTGCCTGGTGACAGGACGAGGGGGAATGGGCTAAAGTTGCACCAGGGGAGTTTTAGGTTAGATGTTAGGAAGAGCTTCTTTACTGAAAGGGTTGTGAGGCATTGGAACAGGCTGCCCAGGGAGGTGGTGGAGTCACCATCCCTGGAAGTCTTCAAAAGACGTTTAGATGTAGAGCTTAGGGATATGGTTTAGTGGGGACTGTTAGTGGTAGGTTAGAGGTTGGACTCGATGATCTTGAGGTCTCTTCCAACCTAGAAATTCTGTGATTCTGTGATTCTGTGAATTGCTTTTATTCTACTGGATTTCTGAAATCTCTGTTGTGTCTGAATCTTAGTTAAAAACAAAGCATTCACTACTCTATTATCTCAGCTGGTTATCACTTGTGTAAAACATATATGATTTTTCTACATTTTTTCCTTGCATCTAGTTTTACATGGTTAAAGCAGGATTTGAGCTATTGAATATGCTCTCTTCTGTTTCTGACCACAATTTTGTCTTTTCAGAAGTCACTTCTTGTGGGGGTTTTGGGGAATCTTTGTCTTTACTGAATGATTCCTTCAAACTTGGGTGCATTTCTGTATTATTATGCTTCTCTTTTATTATGACTTTTTATTCAAAATATTTAATCATAAATACTCTGAAGGCCATAGGGCTCAAAGGGTCTTATCAAAGGGCTCCAACTGTCTTATCACAAGTCAGGTTTTCAAGCTTCCACTAGCCTTCAGGAGACACTGTAAATATGAATCATCTGTAATTAACTGATATACTGTACTATAGTAGAACCATGTAATTTACAGGGAGCAGAAATATTTCTTCTTCTCATCCTAATGATTAGAGCTCAGTCCTAGAAATATTTATTTACTTATTTAATTTTCTCTACCTCTTATAAAAGGAGACTAGGATGACCATTTCAGAGGCAAATATTTGCAGTGCATATTTGAACCTAAACTTAGGTGAGACACTAAATGTAGGTGGAATGCTTTCTTCATGTGAAATTCAGCTTATCTATGGAAAAATATGTTGGTTTTAATCATGTTTGAAATTCCATGTCGAGTTGAATGTACAACTAAGCTAATGTCTACCTTATTTTATCCTTCTTAATTTCTGAATTTAAAATAAAGTAAAAAATATCAATGAAATATGATGTTGTGGGTTTTGTTTGTTTCTTTTTGTCTTCTAATGTGGAAGGGAAAGTGCAGAAAATATTACCTCTTTCTATGCAAGCTTTCCTACAATACCGTAATTATGCTTCCACTTATACGACTTCATATTGACAACATGAGTCACCCTGAGTAGACAGCTCTTTTAAATCATTTAGTGTGGAAACCATCTTAAAACCCCAAATGATATATGTATATATATAAAAATGGTGTTCTGTGTGATTCAGTTCTTGAATAATGTAATTTATTTCAATATTTTTCATAAAAATTTCCACTGTATACTTTAATTAGCACATTTTTCAGTTCAGTGTGGTTGTCTGATACATTTTTCTGAATACACATTATTCATAGAATCACAGAATCTTAGAATCAAAGAATAGTTTGCGTTGGAAGAGACATTAAAGATCACATAGTTCCAACCCCCATGCCATGGGCAGGAACACCAGGTTCCTCATCTAGACCAGGTTGTTCCAAGTCTGTCCTTGAACACTTGCAAACAATTCCAGAGATGGTGCATCCACAACCTCTCTGGACAATTATTAAAACACAGTATTTTGTATTTTGAGAAACTTTATGTTCACAGTACTCTTCCTGGTGAATTTATTGTCATCTTCAGCAGTTTTGTTTTTCTTTATATTTGTGTGGATATTTTATAAAGACCCTACATTGTTCCACAGCAAGCGAAAATGGAAAGAGGGAAATTATTATTAATAATGTCTTCCAATGTGATATATATTTTTGGTTTTAGTGAGTTATTCCCTGTAAAATCTTTCACATTAGAGCTAGAGATATTATATAATATATTTATTGGTGTTTGTGTGTGTATTTGGGGGGAGGGATCATTTCAATTAACCCATTTGTTTCTTAAGAACTTTGTTCTGATTTCTAAGAATCCTGTCATCACCAAGAGATAATAGTATTCATGAATATTCTGCCATTTCAGCAGATAAAACCAATAAGAAACTAACGTGTCAGTTAGTATTAAATATATATGTATATATTTAAAGTATTGAAAAGGTAACTAATGAGAATTGGAACTCACACAATAGTGACAAATGTTAAATTCTAGATATAGGGAGGTTTGTTTGTTTCATTATTAAGACTAAATGAAAAGACAGAAAATTAGGCCCTGAGCTGCTAAGACTTACATTTCCAACTCCGTGGCATTAATTCCATTCCTTTAAATATTTGTTTTGAACAAAATATTAACTGTGTATAAGCTTTGGTAGGATGAAAGATTAGAAACTTACTTCCTCAATTCACTAATTCCCAGTTTTTCTCCTGAAATCATTCAAAAATGGCTGGTAAATATTAGGAATACACAATTAATCCCTCAAAACTTTTCTTTATTCATTTTATTTTTCCCTGTAAACTCCAAGTGATTTAGAGAAGAAATGAGGAAAGAAGAAATTAACAGTTTCAGAAAATATACTGAGCAGAAGGCAAACAGCAAAATGATTAAGTGAAGACAATAATAGTTATAAGAGTCTCACTGGCATAATAATATAACAGCACTTGCCTCTTTCTTTCTTTGTGTACTAGAGTTTTTGAATATGTGTAAGTTCCCTTCCATTGCAACAATTTCTTCCAATATGTGAGCAGCAATTACTAATTATTTAGTAATTATTTACTAATTATTTAGTCTAATTATTTAGACTTGAGTGTTTCTGGGGAAACTTAATTTGAGGGGGATAGAATTTGATGCAAAATATTTTTGAAGGAGTTACCTAACTTAAAGAACAGCAACCTTTTTTAGTCAATGGAAAGAAGTGCTTATTTTCCCTGATATGTGTTCAAGAGCTTAGGTTAATTTATTTCCTAATACAGCTGCTTCTGTTCAGTGTCAAGCATTGGGTGGGATAAATTTGCACCAGAAAGAGAAAAAAAAAAAAAAAAAAAAAAAAAACAACCTTTTTTGCTGAAGGAAAAAAAAAAAAAAAAAAAAAGCCTGATGGTCACTGAATGAATGCAGCTGCTTCTTAATCTGTAGGTGCTTCTCTTTTCTTTCTCTAAATTCTTTTTTTATTTGTTTTTTTGTTTTCCCTCTGGTCAGAATAATAACTTGGACTATATAAGTGTCCATGGACTATATATAAGTGTTTGGCTGGATGAGAAGCAATGTGCATAAAATAACATATTGTAGGAAAATCATCTTTAACTTGAAATGGTATTAATTGATGCACAGGTATATGACTTTTTCTTCAGTGATTAGCCCTGAATGAACAGGAACACTACTATCCTTTGAGTATGTGCTCTCATTCAGAGAAGATTTTAGTGCCTTTAGAAGCTCCTGAAAGTGTAAGCAGAAACTAGGAAATTGCTCAATGATCTCTTTCAGAGAGAGGATTTACAGAGGTTGAGATAATTCTGGCAGAAAAGCAGCCAGTACTATCAAAAGCTTCTCTTCTCCTTTGTTGCAGTTACTTTCTATTCAATGTGAGGATAGAAAACACCTTTAATATAAATTAATAGGTACAGTCTACCTATAAAGAGTCTATTAGCTCTCAGGACATCTCTATTAGATCAATGTTACACCTTGGTATTAGGGTGAATCTTAAAAGACCTGTAGCAAATGAATAGTGAAAGTCATCTAGTGACTACAATACATGGCAGGAATCTTTTATTGATTGAATATCTCTCTATGATGCTTGAAAATTAAAGGATCTGAGCAGAGTCTATTGCAAGCTATTGCCACTTATAGCCAAGATTCATAATTTCATTGTGACTTTTGTTGTACTATGTGATTAATTCAAGTAACAGTTTCTGTAGACCAGCAATTACCTGAGAATATCAAGCAAAAGTGTGTATATATACTTATATGTATATATGAATGCATACATATGCACATAAATAACAGTTCAGCTTTTAACACTGCAAGGAAAGGACTGAAAACAAAACCTAGTTTCAATGTCTAGTCTCAATCTCCGGCCCCCCCCCCCCCCCAACACCAACAACAAAAAAAATCATTCATCATTCTTTTAAGGACAGCTACATGCTGTCAGAAGACTCCACACAGATTACAGAAATATAGAGACAGGGTCTGCCACCCCATTTTGGAAAATGAAGACCAGAAGAGCAATGGCAGTGGAATTACCTGGACTGTACAGGGTGTTTGGTGATGCTCATGTTTGAATTAGTCTCTGACCCACTCCTACTGGTGTTGACCTCTGCTACCCAGTTTTTCAAGTGTTTGGCACAGGGACAAGTGAGAATTATGTGAAGTTATGGCTTTAACTTTCAGGGTCCTGACACCCACATCTCTTTGTTTACCATATCTAAACGTGGCCCCAGAGAGATATACTTCTGAGTTACTGTGCATAATAAATGCTATGTGCCTATATGAAATAAAAAATGGGACAACTGAAGACGATTAAATTCATCAGTAACTTTAAAAACAGTACTAGACAGCATTATCTTCCGCAAAAAAACATTTCAGATCCTTTGTGTGCTTGTACATAGCAATGATCTGTCCTAATTATATAATGGCTGTACAGCTACAACTTTGATTCTGATCATTGCAGATATATCACAAAGAGAAAAATGTGTAATTTACACAATTTGTATCAGCAAAATGAAGAAGTGAAAGATTTAATATGATTGGTTTTATAGGTTTGATAAGCTCTCTCTATGCCTTCCACATTTTCAGTATTTCTCTTCATAGGCTGACTTTATTCTCAGACAATTTAAAAACAATTTGGGTATCTGAGTGATTTGTTTGTATTTCAGTAGTGAAGCTGCTTTTGTACACTGCGAAGGTTTAAATACTGAATTATCCTTAAGACCCAACCTAACAATTACATTTTATAATTTGACTGCAGCAACAACCATTTTCTCCTGTTATAGTAGTAATTAAGGAGGCATCTGTCAGTGATATCACAAATACAGTTCTAGGCTAAAATAAGAAGTCCATTCTGCCTAAAATTATATAAATAGAAAAATTTTAAACAAGTATTTGCAACTTCATTATTTTCCATGGAGTTTCTGAATTTCCTTTTTTTTAAATTTAATAAATATTTAACATTTTGTTTGTTTATGTTTGTTTTTACTATTAGGCTAAAAATTGCCTTAGACAAAGTATATTTTCTTTTGGAAATGTCACTTTTTTGAAAATATTTTTATTTACAGAAAATATAAATAAAAAGATATCTTAAAATTCATATGACATAGTCTTTTGATGTTAAGAGTCCTGTATTTATTTATTTCCTCCAAATTATTTTAAGATATTTGTCAAATACAATGTCCATGAAACTTCACTGAAGTATACCTGCACCCTGGGAAATACGGCCTCTAGAATCATAGAATGGTTTAGGTTGGAAGAGACATTTCAGATCATATAGTTCCGTTTCCCCCTCCCCCCCCCCCCCAGCAATGGACAAGGACAATTTCCACTAGACGAGGTTGCTCAAAGTCCCTCCAGGGATGAGTCATCCACAACTACTCTTGGCAACATGTTCCAGTGCCTCACCATCATCTGAGTAAAAAATTTCTTCAGTCAAAATACTGACCCCTGAGCAACACTGGTTTCCTAGACATCAAGCCATTGACCACTACTCTTTGAGTGTGACCAGCCAACCAAATCCTTACCCACCAAATGGTCCATCCATCAAATCTTTCTATCTCCAATTTAGAGACAATGATGACATGCGGGACAGTATCAAATACTTTGCACAAGTCCAAGTAGATGATGTCAGTTGTTCTTCCCCTATCCACCAATGCTGTAATCCTGTCATAGAAAGCCACCAGATTTGTCAAGCATGATCTGCTCTTAGTGACGCCATGTTGGCTATCACTAATCATGTTCTTATTTTCCTTGTGCTTTAGGATAGTTTCTAGGAGGATCTTTTCCATGATCTTGTTGGGCACAGTGGTGAGACCAGGTTCCAAGTTCCCTTGGTCTTCCTTTTCTCCCTTTTTAAAAATTGGGCTTATGTTTCTGCTCTTCCAGTTGGAAGTTCACTGGACTACCACGACTTCTCAAATATGATGGTGTATTGGGTTTACGTGGCAACATTTTGGTAGCAGGGGGCCATAGGTGTGGCTTCTGTGAGAAGAATCTAGAAGTTGTTAGGTAAGGGCCCTGCTGCTGACCAGAGTCAAGCCAATAAGCAATGTTGTTTGTGCTTCTGTGAGAGCATATAAGAAAGAGGAAAAACAAATAAACAAACAAACAAAAACAAACAAAAAAAAACCACTGCACCACACAGCAGCTGGGAGAGTGAGAGGAGTGAGAAACAGCCTTGTAGGTGCCAAGGTCAGTGAAGAAGGAGCGGGAGAGGTGCTCCAGGCGCCAGAGCAGAAGTCCCCTGTGGCCTGTGGTGAGGACCATGGTGAAGCAGGCTGTCCCCCTGCAGCCCAAGGAGTACTACGGTGGAGCAGGGTTCCATACTGCAGTCCATGGAGAAGACCATGGTGTAGCAGGTGGACCTGCACTGATGGAGGCTGTGGCCTCTGGAGGACCCCCACTGGAGAAGATTCTGGGCTGGATCTGTAGCACGTGCAGAGAAGACCACACAGGAGCAGGTGACCTGGCAGGAGCTGCTGCCCCCGGGGATCTAGCTTGGAGCGGTTTTCTCCTTATGAATGGACCCCGTGGTACGGACCCATATCTGGAGCAGATCTTGAAGAGCTGCTGCCTGTGGGCAGCCTCTGCAGGCTCAGTTCAGCAAGGACTGCATCCTGTGGGAGGGACCCTACAGCACAGGGAATGAGAGTGACCAAGAAGAAGTGGCGAAGACAAAGTGCTATAGACTGACCACAGCCCTCATTCCCCCATTTCCCTACACCACTCGGGGGGAGGTGGAAGAGGGCAGGGGAGGGAAAGGCCTTTTTGTTTTCATTCCTTTGTTTCTCATTTCTGTAGCTTGTTAGTAATCAGCAGAAAAATCTTACTATCTCCCTACTCTGAGTCTGTTTTGCCTGTTGAGCAATTGTTGTGTGATCTCCCCATCCTTATCTCAGCCCTTGAGCCCTTTGCATCGTATTTTCTCTCCCTTTCCTTTTGAGGTGGGGGAGTGAAAGAGCAGTTGTGGTGGAGCTTGGCTGCCCTGCCCACCTGAGTAAAACCACCACAGATGGTCAGTAGTTTAGCAACTTCATCTGCCAGTTCTCTCAGGACCTGAAGATATATCTCATCATATCCCGTGGTCTTGTGCACTTTCAGGTTCCTTAGCTGGTCTCAAACCTGATATACAGTGCGCAGTTCATCATTCTCCCAGTCCCTGCCTTTGCCTCGTGGGGCTTGGGCTACGTGGCTATAATATAAAATCAAGCGTCTAAATATTTATATATAAAGAAAAAATATTGATACATATTTTGACACTTATTATTGACCCATTTAGTCTCACTTTAACATTCATATTCATGTTTTTATTATTTATTTATAAGGTAATATATAGTATGCTAATGGGAAATATCAGTACTGTTAAATAAAAATGTTATTATTGAGAAAACATGCAGATTTTTTATTAATAGCCACTTACTTCAAAATATAGTGGTTTGACCAGTAAAAAAAACAGTTCATCTTATTCAACAAGAAAATTCAGTTCAACACAGGAAAAGTCCTCAAGGTGCCAATGATAAATGAAACGTTATAGAAAAATTAAGGCTGTATGGCGTTTGTTGAATGGTATCTTGAACAACCTTTTTTCAGCCATCGGCAGTAATTGTTATGCGTTTAATATTTTAATGGTGATTGTAGAAGTAGCTACACTAAGAGGGAAATATTTTTTTTCTTTTAATATCTTTTTGTCATATAATATAATAATGCTCTTCTGTTGACTGTGCTTAAATTTCAAGAAGGAAAATACGTTAATGTTACAGAAAATTTCCTCCCTATGTTTCCATTTACCTTTCCCACCCCCCACCCCCACCTCAGATATGTGTTGGTTTTCAACACATTGAAAGCCAAATAGTTCTCAAAAGGTTAAGTAGTAATATTGAGAAGGTGATTAGTAAATGGCATAAGTGAAGTATATATATCAGAAACAGCAGGTGAGCTTTAGGAAAATAATACTACCATAAGTCACAATTAAGACTATAGTTTTCATCATAATGAAGTAATTCTTGGATTCCATGCAGATATAAGGAGATTATTCAAACAGTAAACAAACACTTTGATTTGCAGAATAACTCAGTTATACTTCTAGACAGGATTTAAGCGATTTTTTCCAGTCTTCAGATAAAATAGTCCCCCTCTGTCGAGCAGTAACACAAATGCTGCACAATGTAGCAGTCTGAGCCTGTGTTGGAGTCATTATGTGTAGGGACTGGGACCCCAGCTTGGACCTGGAACATTGACTAGTCAAATGAAGCACCTAGTTCTCAGGGCTTCATGGAGTTATGGAGGGGCAGGAGCTATCACTGGTGTGCTTGTGTGTGTGCATGCACGTGTGCAAGTTGAAATAGAAATCTTTGAACACTGAGCAGTCAAAACATCCATCCTGCTGCACAGATAAATGTTATGTAACACTGAAGCTGTGCTTCTGGTCTTGCTGCCTCACCTGAAGTCTACCTTGGTAAACAGTGCTACATTAAAGACTAACAAACATAGATACAACCCGTTATGTCCTGCTGTACAACAGAAAGCATTTAACAACATCCATAGTGCTCTTATGAATAGCAAATATACAGTTGTGTACATATGGCATAATTTAGATGCTTGAAGGAAGTACAACTGCCACTATATTAGAAGGTTATAAAATCTGAATCTTCATGAAATAGTAATTGGACCATACTGTTATTGGTCCAAAAGTTATTGGTCTTTTGTTCAGAGTGATAGATACACTAATCAAAATGTACTTTCCTGCTTACAAAGCACCATTCTTCCTTGAACCAGAGATTACTTTTAATGTCTTAAAGTGTAGCTGGCTTAACACATCTATGCAATTACTTTTTTAAAAAAATAAGGGTGGTAAACATTTTATAGACTGCATGATAAGCACATCAATGAGCTTTTCTAAATAACAATTAGAAAAGACAAACAAGCTTTAGGTTAAAAGCTGAATAGACCTGATATAGCAATTGAAGAATGGATATTATTCAACCAAATGGAAATAAATGGGAAATACTTTTCTTCAAGTGCAACTGCTAGTATCTGAAGGTTTCACAAACTGTGTGCTCAAAGCAGAACTAGAACACAGCCTATAAGATCATCTGCAATGTTTTGTTGTAGATACCTCAGGATATTTGAAAAGCATAAAAGCCATGACTATGCTGCTTATGAAGCAAAACTGAATTAATTAGACATGGGTGGGAGTCTACATCTTAACATGTTCTAGGAAAGACTGTGTTCCAAACCATGCTTTCCAAGCACTTTGCATTGTAGATTTTCTTCTTTTTCATTCAGTCAAGAAAAGATGAAAAATCAAGTGGGTGGCTTAGATTCCTTCTGAGATATATTAATATACTAAAAATGAAGACTAAGTGAACCAACGGCAGTTAGACAGCATGACAGATGAAAGGACAGAGTATCTTCTCAGCTCAGAGTACATTTTTAAGTCTCCTTTTTTCATCCTTCTAAATTATCTCCAGGCAACTTGTGAGTTTTTATACCTGCTTTTCAAAAAGTGAAATTTGTATATTTTCAATAATAATAACAACAATAACAACATAGTACAATAGCAATATTCTTTAGAGAAATACAGGTGTGTTCTGGTCTTTTGTCTGATCTTCAAGGCCAGATATATATGTTTATATGTTGGTTTAGAAATAAAGAGGTAAAGCAAAATAAATCTCCTTTCAGTGAGCTAAAATAAGCTACTTCTATTTAAATGGTTTTCACTTATTTGGGACTTATCAGCCAAAGCAAACACAGTGCAATAAAATACACTAAAAATTCCAAATTACATCCTGAATCTTGAGTAGTTTGGTCTTTTGTGGCCATGAAAACACTTAAATATAATGCATGAGTAAGTTGAGTAGTGTGAGTAAACTAAACACACCTTTGGTGATCTGTAATAGTAAGAACACTAAACACTTAAGCAATGATTAAATTCAATTCTCAAATCTACATAGTAGTAAATAGTAAATCAGAGAAAACAAAAAATACTTGGAAATTATTTCCTAGCCTGATAACCTTTGACTGCATTATTGCATTTTAAGAAGCCCTAGTAACAAAGTATGGAATTTTGTTTACCTTAGTAAGTCAATTGCATCAATTATTTATTGCAATCTCAGTATAATTTGCTGACCAGTATGAAATAAATCAGATAAGTAAACCAGTTCTTAGGGAAAAGGTATGAAATCTGTCTATTTTGAAGACTTGGGGAGAGATTTTTTATTTTTCCTAAGCATAAAGTCAAAACTCTTGTGTATCTCTTTAGATGGCATTGAAAAAGAATTTTTCACTAAAGTGTATTTATATGGAAAGGTTTTCATCTCCGTTAAAAACCTGTTAATATTAATGAAAAAAATCATGTATGTTCTGAAAATATAATAAATTTATTTATACATGTGTGTATCTTCTGGTTTTGTAAAAGAAACACAATCTGTTTTGAAAGTTTCCATATGGTACTGCATTACACATACTAACTAGTGTTAAAAAAAGAAAAAAAAAAAAAAAAAAAGTAAAAAATATCTGTAATCAGTCAACACCAGAAAGGATAAAATACGTAATCAGTGCGGTTTTTAAGAGTCATTTATTCATATAAAATTCTGTCATGCATTCAGAGTTACACTATTTGCACTATACAGTATTTAACAGCGTGGGTTTTATTTATTTATTTGTTTGTTTGTTTGTTTGCTTATATTATTTGTGGAATTGAAATGTGCAGATCATTTATATTAACACTGCAGAGCTTATGTATGTGTAATTATTATGAGAGTGCACCATTGTTTTGTCTGGGATAGTCTTAACTTTCTTTGTAGAAACTCATATGAAGATTTAAAAACAAAAAAATGGTGATAACACACTAATGTTTTTAGTTATTGCAGAGCAGTGCGTACATAGAGTCAAGTATTTTTCTGCTTTTTGTGCTGCCCTGACAGCAAGGGGCTGGGGGTGCACAAGAATTTGGGAGAGGACACGGCCAGGAGACATGACCCAGACTGGCCAAAGGTATATCCCATACCATATGGTGTCATGCTCAACAATTAAAAGCTGAGCAAATAAACAAAGAAGGAAGAGGGAGATGTTCAGAGTGATGCCGTTTGTCTTACACACAATGAATGCAGTTCTCTTAGAAAAAGCTGAACATCTGCTTCCCAATGGGGGGAATAAATGATTTCCTTATTTTGCCTTGCTTTTGCATTCAGTTTTTACTTTACCTAGTAATCTGTCTGTCTCAACTCATGATTTCTTGCACTTTTACTGTTCCGATTCTCTCCCCCATTCCACTTGGGGATAGTGAGTGAATGGCTGTGTGGTGCTGAGCTGCCTGCTGGCGTTAAAGTACAACAAATAGTTAATATAGTTAATATGTTTCATTGTATATATGTATATTGTATATATGTACATTGTATATATGTATATTGTATAGTTAATATGTTTCATATAGTTCAATATGTTTCATTTAATAGTTAATATGTTTCATTGATACACACACAAGTTTGCCTAATGATGCAAACTATCACATCCATACCAAACTATCAGCTATCTTTCTATATGTTCTACCCTACAAGAAATATATAATAGGTCACTCTTCTTCCACTACTAATGTATTTTAAATCACACTATATCTACCAATGGTCTGCATATAGACAACTATTGTGAAGCAGCAGACTTGTATCTTTATGTGTGTGCACATTTTTACTGTACTTTTAGCACAAGAGACTGATGACATAGTATACATTGTCATATCATGCCAGAAGTCATCATATCTGTCTTGTCCAATTGTGGAAAGTAGTTCACATATTTTTATCTAATATGACAAGACACCTAATATATCCAAAATAGTCTGAAAGATCAATCACCCTTATTGAAAGGACATCAATGCCTAAAAAGGTAGAATACGCAAATATTTAAAAACTGAGAGATAAGAAGAAGCTGCAGTACCTTTGCCAATATCCTTTCAGCTTTTCTTATGAAAGGGAAAGCATCGAAAAACAAATCACAGCACAAAATGTTTGCACTGCTGGATCAACAAATTACACAGTTTCATAGGGCAGAGAGACAAAATCAGGTGTGAGCCTATTGTATAGATAATTACACTGTGGTAAATGCTCACAAGGCAAACAACCTCTCAGAGGGATGTCACACATGCACAGTTAACAACAACTCTGATGAAGATCTGCAGCTGAACCACAGAGCTGCAAGCAGACCCTTTGCAGCTTTGCTGTTTCTGATGTACCCAATGTGCATTCTCATCATTGTTGAGCATACGAAAGCACTACTCGTAATGCTCTCAAGTGTCTCTGTATGTGACACTGAGCATAAACACAGCTATTGGTGCAACTCAACACAATATTGCACATCTATAATTTCAGAAATATGCCAAGTTAGGAAAAAAAAAAAAAAAAAAAAAAAAAAGCCATACAGAAGCCTGCTATTTTTCAGCCCGAAAAACTGAGCTAAAGTAAAATACATCTTCATGTACAGAATCACAGAATTGTAGGGGTTGGAAGGGACCTTGAGAGATCATGTTCTATTTTGCGGCCGTTGCCCCTTGTCCTATCCCCACAAACCACTGAGAAGAGGTTAGCTACATCCTGCTGTCTCCCACCCCTCAGGTATTTATAGACATTGATAAGATCCCCCCTCAGTCTTCTCTTCTCCAGGCTGAACAGACCCAGGTCTCTCAGCCTTTCTTCATAGGGAAGATGCTCCAGGCCTCGTATCATCTTTGTGGCCCTCCGCTGCACTCTTTCCAGGAGGTCCCCGTCTTTCTTGTACCGGGGAGCCCAGAACTGGACACAGTACTCCAGGTGAGGCCTGACCAGGGCAGAGTAGAGGGGGAGAATCACCTCCCTTGACCTGCTGGCCACACTCCTTTTAATGCACACCAGGATCCCATTAGCCCTCTTGGCCACCAGAGCACACTGCTGGCTCATGGTCAACCTGTCGTCCACCAGGACCCCCAGGTCCTTCTCCACAGAGCTCCTCTCCAGCAAGTCGTCCCCTAGCCTGTACTGATACTTCCGGTTGTTCCTTCCCAGGTGCAGGACTCTACACTTGCTCTTATTAAACCACATTTGGCTTCTTCCTGCCCATCTCTCCAGCTGGTCCAGGTCTCGCTGAATGGCAGCACAGCCTTCTGGCGTGTCAGCCACTCCTCCCAGCTTTGTGTCATTGGCGTACTTACTGAGGGAAGACACTATTCCCTCATTAAGGTCATCGATGAAGATGTTGAACAAGACCGGACACAGCACCAACCCCTGGGGAACACCACTAGTCACAGCCTCCAACCAGACTCTGCTCAGCCGATCACCGTCCTCTGAGCTCGGCCAGTCAGCCAGTTCTCAACACACCTCACTCTCCGCTCATCTATCCCACACTTTCTCAGCTTTGCTACTAGCAAAGGATGTCATGGGAGACAGTATTGAAAGCCTTGCTAAAGTCAAGGTAGATGGCATCCACCGCTCTCCCCCCATCTACCCAGCTGGTGATGCCATCATAGAAGGCAACGAGGTTGGTCGAGCACGACTTCCCCTTGGTGAATCCATGCTGACTACTCCTCATAACATTCTTCTCTTCCAATTGCTTGGAGATGGCATCCAGAACAATCTGTTCCAACACCTTTCCAGGGACAGAGGTGAGACTGACTGGCCTGTAGTTTCCCAGATCCTCCTTCTTGCCCTTCTTGAAGACCGGAGTGACATTGGCTATCTCCAGTCTTCAGGCACCTCTCCTGTTCTCCAGGACCTTTCAAAGATGATAGAGAGCGGTTCGACGATCACATCTGCCAGCTCCCTTAGCACACATGGCTGCATCCCGTTGGGACGCATGGATTTGTGTGCGTTGAGCCCACTCAGATGCTCCTGAACCACTCTCACGTCCACAAGGGGGG
>NC_048893.1:131752076-131794186 GCF_011077185.1 Oxyura jamaicensis
CCGAGCTGCCCTCGGCAGCGCCAGCAGAGGGGCTGGCGGGCTGAGGGGGGGCCGGCCCGGGGGTGGCGGGGGAGGGGTAGCAACAGCGGCAGAGCCGCTCGGTTTGCCGGGAGCGGAGAGGGAGGCTCGGGGCCGGCCCGGGGGTAGGGGGTGGTGGCGGAGAGGGGGGAGGGGGGGCAGCAGCAGCGGCGGATCCGAGGGCGGAGGTCGGCACGCCTCTCCTCCCTCTCCTGTGGGCGGTGCAGGACATCCCCCCTGGGTGTCCTGGGGTGTTACTTCCGCAAGCGGCTTAGATATCTGCTTTGACCTGGCGCCGCCAACTTCCGTCTTTTCTGCGCCCGATGGTGGGTCCGGCGGGACTTCCGCATGATTTAGAGGGGCATCCCCAGAGTTCTCACCTGCAATGCGCGTTAAAAGTCAGCAACAGTTCTGCAAGGGCTGCCGCTCCTAGTGTTAACATCTGGGCCGCGGCGCAGGCAACCTCCTTCTCCGCCTCCATAGCCTTTAGTGTCTCTAATACCGTTCGTCACAACTCACAGACAGTTTTCACCTCCTTTTCATCTTTTGAATCCCCCGTTATAGTCCTTTCCCACATGGTATTCCCGAACTCCTGCCATTCCGTAACAGGGAACAGCAAGGCAGTCTCTCTAAAATGTCCCCATCGTTGTCCTAACTTGATCAATTTGATCAGTTTCTTTTCCGTTGTCTTGATACCTCTCTTAGAGAGTATTCCAGCAAGTAACAATGCAGCAGCCTCCACTTCCATGGCTGTGATTCCTCTGAGAGGTAGGGAGCGACCCTGACCTGTGTTTGCCAAGCGGCACCCTCTCAGCTGTTTATTTTCCCAATCCCCTCCTCTAGCTGCTTACCACAGTCTCGGAGAACTCAGTCGAGCTGGACTATCTGGTGAGTAACCATTGTCTGCTACCAGATGTCGGAAAGGGAAACGGTCCCGAGTAACGATGCAACCTCGATGTGAGTATAATTGTCCTCCCTTATTGCATGTTCTCACAGAGTATATATAGGCAACTAACTACAGCACGCGCCGATAACAACTTATAATTGGTCTAGCTTCTCCGTGCACTTGTTTCTAGCTTGTTTCCTCATTATCTCTAATACAAGAACATGGGAAACAGTGCAAAGCCACCTGCAAATTCCTTTCCCACAAGCAAATAATAATAATAATAGTGTGTACGAAACAAGTGATGCACAATGCAATTGCTCACCACATGCTGACCGATGCCCAGCCTATCCCCAAGCAGCTGGCCCCCCCACCCCGGCTAGCCACCCCTATATATTGTTTAGCATGACGTCAGATGGTATGGAATACCCCTTTGGCCAGTTGGGGTCAGCTGTCTTGGGTCTGTCCCCTCCAGCTCTTGCTGCACCCCCAGCCTGCCTGCTGGAAGGACAGAGTAAGGAGCTGAAAAGTCTTCGGCTTAGTGTAAGCATTGCTCTGCAACAATTAAAACATCAGCATGTTATCAGCACTCTTCTCATCCTAATTCAAAACATAGCACCCTACTAGCTACTAGGAGGACAAATAACGGTCCTAACTGAAACCAGGACATATATCCACCCCTTATTCCATACCATTTATGTCATGCTCAGGTTACACTCTTTCCAATACATTCTAATTAATCACCATTTTCATCTATTGTATATAGCAATTATGGTAGTGATGACACACAGTATTATATAATAATTAGCATAATACAACTCAACTCATGGGCTATTCTTACTCAGTATTAAATCCTCTTGAGGTACACACTGGACCTCCCCATTCTTTTGCATTACCCACCAAGTGCATCCAGGTCCCTGAGCAAAAGCAATCCCATGAATGGGTTTGTCTTTTTCTGAGGCAGGAGTAGCCCAGACTCTTCTACCCAGCAGGTTTCTTATGTGCACTACAGACACTTCTACAGTACATAACAGGTTTGATTGGGCAGGTCCAGCTCGGTTGGCAGATCCCCTAGTATTGACTAACCAGGTGGCCTTTGCCAAATGCGTATCCCAATTTTTGAATGTCCCAGCACCCATTGCTTTCAGTGTAGTCTTTAACAGTCCATTGCATCATTCAACTTTCCCAGAGGCTGGTGCATGATAGGGGATGTGATACACCCGCTCAATACCATGTTCTTTGGCCCACGGCTGTTTCGGAAATGAGTCCCATTGTCTGACTCAATTCTTTCTGGGATGCCATGTCGCGAAAGGACTTGTTTTTCAAGGCCCAGGATTGTGTTCCAGGCGGTGGCATGGGGCACAGGATATGTTTCCAGCCATCCGGTGGTCTCTTCCACTATTGTAAGTACGTGGCGCTTGCCATTGCGAGTTTGAGGGAGTGTGATGTAATCAATCTGCCAGGCCTCTCCATATCTATATTTCAGCCATCGTCCTCCATACCAAAGAGGCTTTGACCGTTTGGCTTGCTTGATTGCAGCCCATGTTTCACAATCATGAATAATCTGTGTTATAGTGTCCATGGTCAGGTCCACCTCTCTATCACGAGCCCATCTGTATGTTGCATCTCTACCTCAATGGCCTGAGGTGTCATGGGCCCATTGGCCTATAAATAATTCACCCTTATGTTGCCAGTCCAGGTCCACCTGAGCCACTTCAGTCTTAGCAGCCTGATCTACCTGCTGGTTGTTCTGATGTTCTTCAGTAGCCCGATTCTTGGGCACATGAGCATCTATGTGGCATACCTTTACAACCTGGTTCTCTACCTGGGCAGCAATATCTTGCCACAACGCAGCAGCCCAGATGGGTTTGCCCCTGTGCTGCCAGTTGTTCTGTTTCCATTGCTGTAACCACCCCCAAAGGGCATTTGCCACCGTCCATGAATCAATATAGAGATAGAGAACTGGCCACTTTTCTCATTCAGCAATATCTAAAGCCAGCTGGATGGCTTTTACTTCTGCAAATTGACTCGATTCACTTTCTCCTTCAGCAGCTTCTGCAACTCGTCGTGTAGGACTCCATCCAGCAGCTTTCCATCTCCGATGCTTTCCCACAGTGTGAGTACTCATCAGTGAACAGGGCATATCTCTTCTCATTTTCTGGTAGCTTGTTGTACAGTGGGGCTTCTTCAGCACGGACCACCTCCTCCTCTGATGACATCCCAAAGTATTTGCCTTCTGGCCAGTCCATAATCACTTCCAAGATTCCCGGACGACTGGGGTTTCCTATTTGAGCCTGCTGAGTAATCAGTGCAACCCACTTGCTCCATGTAGCGTCAGTTGCATGATGTGTAGAGGGGACCCTTCCTTTGAACATCCAGCCCAGTACTGACAGTCGGGGTGCCAGGAGGAGCTGTGCTTCAGTACCGACCACTTCTGAAGCAGATCGAACTCCTTCATATGCTGCCAATATCTCCTTTTCGGTTGGAGTGTAGTGGGCTTCAGACCCTCTGTATCCCCGACTGCAAAACTCTAGGGGTTGACCTCGAGTTTCCCCAGGCTCTTTCTGCCAGAGGCTCCGGGTGGGGCCATTCTCCCTGGCTGCGGTGTAGAGCACATTCTTTACATCTGGTCCTGTTTGGACTGGCCCAAGGGCTACTGCATGAACTATTTCCTACTTAATTTGTTCAAAGGCTTGTCGTTGCTCAGGGCCCCATTTGAAATCATTCTCCTTATGGGTTACTTGGTAGAGCGGGCTTACAATCAGACTGTAATTTGGAATGTGCATTCTCCAAAACCCCACGACACCTAGGAAAGTTTGTGTTTCTTTTTTGCTAGTTGGTGGAGACATAGCTGTTATTTTGTTGATCACATCCATTGGGATTTGACAACATCCATCTTGCCATTTTATTCCTAAAAACTGGATCTCCCGTGCAGGTCCTTTAACTTTATTTTCTTTTATGGCAAAACCGGCCTTCAGAAGGATTGGGATTATTTTCTTCCCTTTCTCAAAAACTTCCTTTGCTGTGTCACCCCACACAATGATGTCATCGATGTACTGCAAGTGTTCAGGAGCTTCCCCCTGCTCCAGTGCAGACTGGATCAGTCCATGGCAAATTGTAGGGCAATGTTTCCACCCCTGGGGCAGCCGATTCCAAGTATATTGGACTCCCCTCCAAGTAAAGGCAAACTGTGGCCTGCACTCTGCTGCTAGAGGGATGGAGAAAAATGCATTAGCGATATCAGTTGTGGCATACCACTTGGCTGCCTTTGATTCCAGTTCATACTAGAGTTCTAGCATGTCTGGCACTGCAGCACTCATTGGTGGCGTGACTTCATTCAGGCCACGATAGTCCACTGTTAGTCTCCACTCACCATTAGACTTTCACACTGGCCATATGGGACTATTAAAAGGTGAATGAGTCTTGCTGATCACTTCTTGGCTCTCCAGTTGACGAATTAGCTTATGGATGGAAATCAGGGAGTCTCGGTGCAGTATTACCGCCGGTGCACAGTTGTAGCAATTGGCACTTGCTGTTCTTCAACCCTCAGCAACACCACAACAAAAGGGTCCTCTGAGAGACCGGGCAAGGTAGACAACTGTTTAATGCCCTCTGTCTCTAAGGCAACTATGCCAAAAGCCTACCGGAACCCTTTTGGGTCCTTGAAATATCCTATTCTAAGATAGTCTATGCCAAGGATGCATGGAGCATCTGGGCCAGTCACACTTTTGCCACTCATTCCCAGTTAGACTCACTTCAGCCTCTTATACAGTTAACTGCTGGGATTCCCCCATCACTCCATAAATGCTGATGGGTTCTGGCCCTTTATAACTTGATGGCATTAGAGTGCATTGTGCACCGGTGTCTACTAAAGCCTTATACTTCTGTGCGTCTGACGTGCCAGGCCATCAAATCCACACAGTCCAATAAACTCAATTGTCCCTTTCCTCCCCCTGGCTGGAGGCAGGGCCTCTCTAGTCCTAGTCAGAATCTTCATTCCTGTGTTTAAAGGACTGCCTGCTGGAAGTTGGAGCAGCAAACTTTTCAGAGAACCCCTTTTTCCCAATTGTTTTCTTTTGCAACTCACGTACCCTAGGGTCGCGGTAGGTTTTCCATCCCATTTTCTCATGTCCTCTCCATGGTCACGTAGGTAAAACCTCAGGATGGCACGGGGTACGTACCCACCATATTGTCTTCCTTGCATGGATGAGTGCTTACCCCTAATAGCGGAGACACTGGTTTGTTCAGGTGGGGAGGAAAATAATCTCTCTTCAAGGTGGTGGACCTTTTCAGAAAGTTTCTCCAAAGTATTCTCTTTTAGTTGGTGGATGCTTTCAGAAAGTTTCTCCATAGCCGAGACTCAGGCCTGTAAGGAAGAGGAGAGACTTTCTTCATACTGCCGGAATTGTGGGTTCCATCCACTGTGGGTTCCTCATCCTCTTTCCAGGCCATTATCGCCAATGGTTCTTTGGATGTTTGTCCATTGTCTGGGTCCTCATAAATCACCTCCCGTATGGCTATTTCCCTCAGGTACTGGATTCCCTTCTCCATAGTGGTCCACTTGCCTGATAGACATGCAAGTTCTTCCTTGAGGGGATACCTTTCCCTCACAGCTGACAAGAGACACCTCCAGAGGCTGTAAGATCGTGCTCTATATCCAGTTGCTTTGTCAATGCCTGCGTTTCTAGCAAGGGATCCCAGCCACCTGGCTTCCCTGCCCTCGAATTCCACACAATTGGCTCCGGTATCCCATTACCAGAGCAGCCAGGTGACAAGCTGCTCACCTACGCAGCGACCAAAATCTTTTCGCACATCTCGTAGCTGATGCTGGTATAGGTTTTGGGTAGTTACTGTAGATTTTTCGACATCCTCATCTTCATCCTCCTGCATTCCTGATGGCCCAGCCTCTTCTTCTCTATACCTAGACCTAGCAGAAGACTCTCTGTGTTCTAAACGACCCGAGTCTCTAGACCATTTTTTCACCTTGTCTGCAGGGGCAACTTGCACTGCTACAGCTCGTTTCTCTGGCCCAGCCACAGGAGCTGAAGCGGCTGCAGGAGCTGGAACTGGAGTGGCTGCAGGGGCTGGAGAGGCTGCAGGAGCTGGGACGGCTGCAGGGTCCATCGTAGGGGTTGGTGTGACCGTTGGGTCTGTCACAGGACTTGGAGTGTCTGCAGGGTCTGTCACTAGGTTGATAGTAGCATCAATTGCAGCTCAATAGGCATAGGCCAGGCCCCAGCATGCTACAGTGAGTTGTGTCACTTTGGAACTGCCAGAGTCATGACACCCTTTTTTCTAAGCCAAAAGACTTAGAATTTAGCAATAGCATACTCTAAAATAAAATACTGTAGAAAAGGGTGTGGAGCAGAATTAGGTGATTAGATGGCAAGAGGGGGGGGAGTTAGATGATCTTTAAGGTCTTTTCCAACCCAATGCATTCTAAAAAAACAATGAAACTGGTCACTTTGGTCACCAACCTTCACCAACCTGGAGGTAAGCTATAAGCAAAAGGATTTCTCAGGACTATCCAAATCCTTAGTTTCAACTGGAGATATCAACAGAATGCTTAGATCATGCAAAACCATCATACTATTATTTTAGTAGAAGATGAGACCAAAACTATGGCTGGGACTTCAGTGTTTCTTAATTCCTTATTCAATATTCTTCTGTTATATTAACAAGAATTTTATTGCCATGCTGGTTTGTTTGTTCTACTTGGAATCAAATAAAGTCCTGATCTTCATTGCCTTTTCCATGAATGAGTATAAAATGCTTAATATTGTTGTGTCATCAGATATAATTTTGCTAATTTATTCCATACACCGTAGAGTTAAAATATTAACATGGATCATAATTAAAAATAAGGTAATAAATACTAGTACCAACTCAGAGGGCATACCTGTTATCAGGGACTGGAAGAAGATGGGAATGGAGACTGCTAATAATAATAAAACCCATAACAGTCTCTACTAAAATCTCAGTTTAAACTTGGCTTTTCTCAGGCTGAGCAACAAAATCTAAATGAAATCAAAATATTAGTTTTCAGTAGTCTTACTTTTCTGTATTTTGAAGATGAGGATAAGTAAAATTCAAACCCTCCAAAAGAGTAATATAGTTATACAAAGAGAAAACCAATCCACCAGTGACCTAGATTAAATGGTTTATTATTTAAGTCATGGAAAATCAGGTGATATTGAAAAGATTTGCATTCTATGCAAGGCTGATTATGAATTGATAGCAAACATGCATATAGTAGCAGGTAATCTACTGTATTATTATTATTATTATTTTCAACATTTTCACCTGATTTTGCCATTGTATTCTTAACAGAGTAATCAGTCACTGACTTCCAGCACAATATCTGAATGCAAATTAAAGTGGTCAGTAGGGCAGTATCCATTTTGGTTTTAAAGGCTACACTATTAAGTCCGTTCCTCAGAGCAGGGATTTGTTTCAATAAGACATTAGTTTGGGGAATAAAAAGACAAAATTAAATGTTCCCTTTAAAAACAGTGTTATTTCTTTTGCTTGTGGTTACTAATATTACTTGATGCTACTTTTTTTTTTTTTTTTTTTTTTTTTTTTAGGGAGAAATGTGTGGGAAGTGCATGTTGCCTTTATTGCAGAGTGGTTTACAGAATTATTTATCTTATTTTCTGTTCTGTATATTCTTGTACTTAATGTAGGTTCTTTGACATGCTAGTTTCATATAGTTTTCAGGGTATAAAAGATGCATAATGTCACTTATAGCATGACTACATGAAAACACTTGTTACCAAAACCCACAGCAGAATTGTTTGACCTGTTAAGACATAAACATGTGATCTACTATGCCATGGTAAACTGAAGATAAATCTGAAAGGTCATGTAGAAGTTATAAAAATCCATTGATTTGACATTCTGAGAGTCCTTGTAGCCACACTTGAATTATACCATTTTATTCCCTGATAAAAGGTAAGAAAATAGCTGCACACATTATCTCCTTAAGAGAACACAATTGAACTGGTGTCCAAAAAAGAACTGTAGGCACTGAGATGTTCCGTGTGCTGATATTCTAGTTTAGGCATAGAATTTACAAAAAAAAATAAAATAAATTTTCTGTATGCTTTCCCTACTGACTTTGCTTAAGAAAATGTGGCTTCACAGTAGTCAGCATAACAGAGTTTGTTAAAATAATATTTAAAGAAAAGGTTGTTTCTGAAATTCTGCTTTCAAAACAAACAGGTATTCCAGATTTCTCGTCTTCACCAAAAAGAGTAGATCTTCATTACAGTGTATTGGATCAGGCACGTACATATAGTCCATTAAAGGTGAAAGAGAGTATGAAATCCCTTTACCTGCTGTTTGTCTTCTGAGAATCAAAAGAAAGGTTCTGAATGTCAGTTTTGATGACAGCATGCAGTTGAATTGTGACGGTTTAAGCCATCATATGAGGTAGGACTAAACGGAAATACTTTTCTGATGCTTCAGCATTCTATGTGTGATCTTGTGCTGAAATCGATTTTGTTTAAAGATGCACTGGAACAGTATAGGATCTTTCACAGTGTTGCTTACAAACTCTGAGAGGGCAGGCTGTAATTAACAGATGAAGAAAAGAAAGGAATTACTTCTTAACATCTCCCTGCTGCACTGCTTCACCTTTGCTGAGGAATAATGTGATCAAAGGTGAAAAGTTCTGGTCAAGACAGAACATGAATAAATGTTTTCCAGGCCAACAGAAACAAATGATTAATATAGAGAAGTCACATGCATGACACCAAGAGTGACAGAATAGGTGCCCTACCAGACCTGAATCTAGGGTGAGGGAAAAGGGAGAAGACCTCAGTGATAGAAACAAGGTTGTTCTTTCTGCAGAAAGAACAGAGGTGGAAACTTAACACAATCAAATTTGGACTTTAGTAGTGACCATACCAAAATGCAGATAAAGACTTTGAAAGATTTAATTCTAACATTTTCTTGCAAGTTAACAGAGCTCATGTGAACCTGATGGCAGGATAACTCTGAACATAATGATAATCTGTTTGAGATTAAGGTTTCATGATAGGTAAACATAGAATAGTGAGATAAAAAGTACAGTTTTTCTGTGCAGATAGGCTTTGAGCTGAGAAACAGACAAGACAGAACAGTTGATATGAGTCCAGTGTATTTGTTCAGTGCCCTCACTGGCCACTGGACAATCTGGCTTTCACCCTTATTTGAAGACACCCACTAGAAGAATACAGGCCCTGGAATATTCAGAGATTTTTAAATATTAATATTATTTATTTTTCCAATATTTTATATACTTGAGATATTAAATTTTATATATTAATTCATGTATAGTATTATATATTTCTATGTTTTACATGTTAGAAATATTAAATTGTATATATTTTGCTCATATTTTCAAATATTCATTTTGCATTTACCAAGTGAACCACGTTCATGAGACTGAAGTCTCATTGAAATTTGGTACTTGTCCTTGATTTTTTTTTGTTTGTTGTGTTTTGTTATTTTCTTTTTTATAATGATGAAACACACATCACTGTATAATTTAAACATACAGTAGAAAGCTCTAAATGAATTTGGTACATTTTCCATAAATCACTTGAGACACATGAGAACTTAATCTGGTCTTGAAGCTTAATGCATGAAAAAGGGATGCCAAATCTAAGTAAGATATATGTCTCAAAGGAAGCAATTAGATAAAGCATAGTATTCTTGAAATCCTATAGGGGATCCCTATACGCATCCCTATCGGAGTCCATGCTGACTGCCAATGACTCCAACACACAGCTCTCTTTTTTTGGGGGGGAAATAATAATAATATAAATAATAATAATAAGCTTGCTATTTCTTGGTATCTTGCTCCAGCAATACATTTTACTGAGAATCTTATTTTTTCCTCGTGAATGGTATATAATTTTCATTGTGTTCTTTACCAATTTTTGAATGTTCAATACTGTACCTTGAATAAAATACACTTTAAAACAGTACAGGAAAAAAAAAAAAAAAAGGCATAGAAATTTCAGTGATGCAAACATAGTGCACACATAGTGAAAATATTTATAAAAAAAAATGAAGGAAAAATATTTGCCTACCATTTGTAACTTTGGAATTTATCCTAAATATACTCGTAATACTGAGATCTTTCTAGGTTCTTCGTTGGAATGGAAACAGGAGAATTTAAAAAGTCAAGCCTATTTTAAAAAATCATTAAACCTTCTTCGTTAATAATAATTTCAAAGAACAAAGTACAAACGACAAAAAAAGAAAAGCACAACAATCCCCATTTTGTATTTACATGTTTAACATGTTTATTCATATTCAAGAAAGTTAAACGAAGAATTAGGTGAGTAAAAAAAGTAAATAAATCAGTAATTTTCATAGCTCTTGTGAACTTCGTGGTTCTACACTTGGTAGGAGACAAAGTGGCAACGTGTATCCTGAGAGCAATGAAAAGGGACTTCAAGGAACTGGGGCAGATGATCAGTCACTCAGGTCAGCAAATTGTCTTTTCCTTCTTTGTCCCCAGTATTGACAGCCACCGGAACAGAAGGAAGAGCCCATTAACACATGGATCTGTGGCTGGCATCATCACCAAAATTTAATGTTCTTTGGCAACAGGATGCCTTACATGGCATCAGGCTTGCTGGCATCAGATGGGATTCATGTTTCCCAAAGGAAGAAGAGGGTCCTTGGTCATGAGCTCATTGATCGGGCTTTAAACTAGATTCCATGGGGCAGGGGGATATAATCAGGGATGCTAGCAATAAGGTATGGGATGACATGCCATCCCACTCATGCCAGCAGAACACCTGAGTCAGCAAAGGATGCCCAGAGCCTAGAGAGGGAACAGAGCTTAACATAGGAGAGCTACTATCGGCCCACATTTATGAGTTACAGTTGCCCCATCCAGAAAGGCAGATGCATTGGGAACCCAACTCAAATACCTCTATGTAAATGTACACAGCATGGGGAATAAAACAAGGGGAACTGGAAGTGTGTGTGCAGTTGCAGGGCTATGATCTCATTGCAGTTACTGTAACATGGTGAGACAGCTCTCATGACTGGAATGTGGCCATGGATGGCTTTGTGCTTTTTAGGAAGGACAGGCCAGAAAGGCAAGAAGGCTAGGTAGTGAAGTTGCTCTTTATGTGAATGAGCAACTGGAATCTATGCATGGGGAGGGGTAGGAAGGGGGGAGGGGTGCGGGACACGCCACAAAGTGAGTTGAGATCCTGTGGGTGAGGATTAAAAGGCAGGCCAACAGGGGTGACATTGTGGTAGGTGTTTACTACAGGCCACTGCATCAGGAAGAGGAAGTGGATGAGGCCTTCAGGCAGCTGGAAGTTGCCTCACACTCACAGGCCCTGGTTCTTATGGGGGACTAACCGCCCTGATATTTGATGGGAAGACAACAAGGCGCAGAACAAACAGTCCAGGCGGTTACTGTAGAACATTGTGAATAACTTCTTGATGCAGGAGGTAGGTGAACCAAAAAGGAGAGGGGTGCTGCTGGACTTGTTACTAAACAAACAAATGGTCTAGTTGGAAAATTGAAGGTTGGAGGCAGTCTCAGTTGCAGTGATGAGATGTTGGAGTTCATGATCCTGAGAGGAGAAAGCAGGACAAAAAGTAGGACCACAGCCCTGGATTTCAAGAGAGCTCACTTTGGCCTCTTCAGGGACCTAATTGGAGGAATCCCCTGGTCAAGGCCCTAGAGAGAAAGGGGGTCCAAGAAAGTTGCCACCAATTCCTCCAAGCTCAGGATCAGTGCATCCCTATGAAAAAAAAAAAGTTGAGCAAGGCGGTAAGGAGACCTGTGTGGATGGGCAAGGAGCTCTTGGGAAAAGTCATATGACAAATGGAGGATGGAGGTCATGGAGTCAACATCTTGCCTGAACTGGGTTTTTCACCACTCTTACAAGAGATCCCTTACAGAGTATCATAAAGACAAAGTGTAGTAAGAAAAAGGTAGGAGTGATTTAAGTTGTCCGTATGTGCATACAGATTACATACACACAAAATATATTCAAAATGTACAGATTTTTATTGTTTTTATGTGTTTCATTGAAGATTTCATCTAAAGATTTCTAAGAGCTTTAAAAAGTGTTACTTTCAACCTACCAGTGGCAGGAATAATGGGATTGTCATTCAAGTACTCCTGATACCCTCTAACAGTTTAGGTTCAGATTTTGAAACAATTTTTATTATCTTTTAGAATAAACAAGCAAAGCTAAATTATTTATGATGTCCATTCACTGTAATTGAAATGAACGTCAACTGTTTCCATTGATGGTTGCTGATGGAAATCCAATATTTTGAGGGAGTTTTTCAAATGTAACTTACATGTTTACCATTTCTGAAAGCTCATGAGAGGTACTTTTTTTTTTTTTTTTTAATTTAGACAGGGATCTAAAAATGCATTTTTAATGGGTAATTTTTATATTAAATGCCATTAAAATAAATGTAAAAAGAACTAATGAGATGCATAATTATCTTTATGAATTACATGCAAGTTTGGCTCAAAGTTTTAATTTTCATTCATATTTTAAGCCGGAAATCAGGAGAGCCTAATAATCTCTATTCTTGTCCATTTTCTCTTTCATCATGTGCATTTGTTTGCATAATATAGAAGAGCAGCAGGGCAGAGTAATTATGGCAATTAGTCTCTGAACACATTAATCTGCTCTAAACTGCAGGGAGTAAATGGAGCAGAAAGAAATCCAGTAGAGAAATATTTCTTTTGTTTGTGGCAAATTTCATACCAAGTTTAAATCATACAAGGGCAACTTGCAATTTATTTCATGGCTGCCTAGATATCAGCAATTAAAATACCTGGTGAAAATGTTTGATTTGAAGAGGCTTATAAAGCATTTGGTTTATTTTAGCTAATGAACATGCTATTGTAAATGATAACAAAAACTCTTATTTGTTTACTCTTGTGGAGAATAATTGTTAATCACCATAGTCTTCCAATAGACTGTAACTATTGTGTTCCAATAGCAAATAAGTTAAAGTAATTGATTTTTTTCTCCTTTCCTTTTATTTAAGTTTTTATTTTGATTCTTACTCTCTTGTACTCTGGGTGCTCTCCATTTAAAAATAATAAAATTAAAAAAAAAATCAGAAATCATTAAGAGAAAAGGTAAATAAATTTTGGAAAACAAGCAATAAAAAAGTCCTGTGTAGTGATAAAAAAAAAAAAAAAAATGTATCACTATCAGATCCAGCTGGTGGAATTTCACTGAAATAGCAGTGAAAAACAGTATTTTTGTTGCTTTAACTTTATTTTCTTTCTTTTTTTTTTTTAATTTGAGAATTTTCATTATAGCTACAAAAAAAGAGACCACAGAAGGAAGAAAAATGTTTTATATCAAAATTACAGGTATAAAAATACCATTAAATTTTTCAATCTAGGTCAAACCAAATGACTTTTCAGTTTCCCTAATTCACTTTTTCAACAACAAACAGTAAAATTTTATGTAATGCACTCTTAAAATATCTACCCTGCCTTTTGACTTGCAGGGAAAGTGTTGTCCCTTTACTGTGCTTAATATGGAAACATTTTGTTTTGTTCATAGAAAAAAAAAAAAAAAAAAGGCAGAATATTGTCTTAAGCTATTCAAGTCATAACCCAACAGATTTAGGTGAGTCAGTGTTGATATGAGCAAGGAGGCAAAAAAGACATACTGTGGGCTTAACTTGGGAGAGACCCCCCCAGAGAAAACAAAACAAAAAAAACAATCAAACAATGAAACAAAACCCACCCACATCCTTAAATCTAAATAATCATCTTTCTTATTGGATTTTGAATGTGCCTTTGGGGGGGTGGGGTGGGGGTGGGGGTGTGGGGAATAATCTGATCGTGCTCACACTGAGCTAGTTATACATACAGTGCATGTACAGAATTATATGATGTCTAATAAAAGGTTTATAATAAGTGGCTTAAAGGACACTGAGAGCTGCATATCCTCTCCTAACAAATAGGAATTTTCATGCTTACTTTACATTAATACATAGTTTATTAGTTTTTTTATTATTATTTTTTTTCCTTAGTGTTAAGAACTTATATAAAGTACTGTATGGTTTTCATTGTTTTGAAACAATCACCTGATTTCACCTATTCCTCCCAAAGTAAATTGAAACATACACAATAGGCAATATGCTAACAAAGGAAGACTGTCACACTAAACTGGTATGTCACTTTGATAAAAGAGCTGATTTCATAAACAAATGAATAATAACCTCATCTACCCTTTACTAAAACATTTGATTCAGTACTGAATTTTGTATAACGTAATTTATCTGCAACTGAGAAAAAAATGAAACTATGACATATCTGGCATAGTACTTCCAGTAGTGAATAAGAGGGCATTAATCATCTGTAATATTCTATTACCTATATTACCTATGTAAATACTGTTGTACTAAAAGAAGCACCAAAATTTTAACCGAAATCATACTCCATAGAATCATTATAATGGTTCAGTAAAGTACAGAATGATAGGATGAGGAAAGTTCCCTATGCAAGCAGAACTGTGTTATAACTGACTTTATAAGACAGGAATAATTTGGTTATGATTAAAAACATTGTTCAAAGGAGCTGTTGGACTCAAAATCCTGCAGGCCTCCATGATATAAACTCATGGATATCACTGACTGTGTCACCAATGTTTGCTAACATTTGCTATTGTTTTGATATCATATTTATCGTATTTATCGTATTTATATCATTTGCTACATATTTGCAACATTTGCTATCTCAGTCGAGAGCTACATTCAGGGACAGTATAGTAAAATGGTTGGATTATCAAATTGTTGCTAATGGAAAAAATCATTGAAAGGCACTAAGAGGACAATATCAACAATTGTAACTGTTTAGCATACAGTTCAACAATAAAAGACAGACAGTAAAAAGGGAAATCTTAAACAAAAGTTGAATCTTACACAAGCTCTATAACAATGTTTATCTGTTAGTCTGAAACAGACTATGGCCTTAAGATCTGGAATGCTGCATCATCTTATACTAAAAGTTGCAATAGGATGTTAACTGAACAAAAATGATTGAATCTCAAGCACAAACTTTTCAAGAGTGCATTAAACCACCCTTTTGCCATTTCTGAGGAAGTATTAAATAAAAATCTATGGTTACCACGTACAGCAGCTGGTAGAAACAACTAGATATACTTGAGTGTTTTACATCTCCTGTGTGAATGTTTTGGGACATGGCATCAAAGTCTTAAAACATACTTGCTGAAATATTGATAGATGAATGTGCTGTGAAAACTGACCTTTCACTGTTTACCAGAGAGGTACCTTAATATTCTCATTAATGGCATACTGGAATAGAATGTTATATCTATAAATATTTATCTCATAGAATTAAAATAGTAAAAATAATAAAAGATTGTTGACTCTTATCTTATTTGTTTAATATGTACTTTTATTTTTTTTTATTTTTTTTTTTTTCCTTCTATGTGTCTTTTGTGCTTATTTTAAGAAATAAGATCACTCAAGAAACTGTACAAAACTATATGGCTCTCTGGCTATTAGGATACCAACACCTGCAATTTGCAGTTCAGTAGTAAGTTTTGAGAATCAGTCTGCAGCCAGGTCCTGCACTTTGGTCACAACAACCCCATGCAATGCTATGGGCTTGGAGCAGAGTGGCCGGCAAGCTGTGCAGAGGAAAAGGATCTGGGGGTGCTGATTGATTCTTGCCTGAACATGAGCCAGCAGTGTGCCTAGGTGGCCAGGTAGGACAGTGGCATACAGGCTTGTATCAGGAATAGTGTAGCCAGCAGGACCAGGGAGGTGATCGTCTCCCTGGTCTGGTGAGGTCACACCTCACATCTCTGGTCTGGTGAGGTCACACCTCGAGGACTCTGTTCAGCTTCGGGATCCTCACTACAAGAAGGACATGGAGGCCCTGGAGCGTGTCCAGAGAAGGGCTGTGAAGCTGGTGAAGGGCCTGGAACACAAGTCCTGTGAGGAACGGTTTAGGGAACTGGGGTTGTTTAGTCTGGAGAAATGGAGGCTCAACAATAAGAGACCTTACTGCTCTCTACAACTGCCTGAAAGGAAGTTGTTGGGAGCTGGGGATCAGCCTCTTCTCACAGAAAACTAGTGATAGGACAAGGGGCAATGGCCTCCAGTTGCACCAGAGGAAGTTCAGGTTGGAAATTAGGAGACATTTCTCCTCAGCAAGAGCAGTCAGGCATTGGAAGGGATTTCCTAGGTGGAGTCCCTGGGGATGTTTAAGGGAAGGTTGGAAGTGGTGCTAAGGAACATGGTTTAGTGGGTGATATTGGTGATGGGGTGATGGTTGGGCCAGATGATCTTGGAGTTCTTTTCCAACCTTAATGATTCTATGAAGTGTATGAAGTTTAAAATTAGGACATCTACTAGTAGAAGTAGCACGTTGAAGTCTGTCTCTTTTGGGGAAGTGCAACATACCTCATTGCAATAGCTTGCTATTCTCATCCCTTTTGGATCTGTACTATCAAATTGGAGGACAGATTTGATAGATTTATTTTTCCTGGAGAAAAAAATAAAATAGTAAGATAGACTAGTGTAAAGATGGAATAAAATTGAAATTGGAAAAGAAACATCAGTATCAATTAGCAATTGAAGAAAGTGAAGGGAGCTCTGCTTTAGAAAGGAAAAAAATAAAAGGATCTCATATTAGAGAAGAGTGGCTGTTGGGAAAACAAGGGATATGAAAGTTGAGTTTGCAGGTGTAAGTTTTCAGGTACTTCAGATACAGCTGTACTTTGTAAAGCTTTGAATGCTTTCTATTCACATTTTGAAGAATGGGGATATTATCTGTCACAGGAAAATGAAACCTGACTTTCAATACAAATGCCCACTGGAAAGCTTACATACTGGTTGGAGCAGAATTATATTTTCCATCCTATTTTCCAAAAGAACAGATAAGAAAGCATATTTCAAGTACAGACTAAAAAACAAAGGTTTCTACTGCTTTGTGCTTTCCGTCATAAGAAACTGTCCACAGCAGCAATGCGTCAAGCTGAGATGTGCTGTTTTTTCTGGTATTCTTCTGTAGCTTTTCCTCATATATAAAAATGCACTTAAGCACGTAATTCCTTTTGATTTTTAATTCATAATTGTGAGTAGTAAGACTAATTTGTTGTAGCTGACATTAGTTATTTATTTATGTGTGATGGAATAGGAATCAGTTTTAGAGAAAAACATAACAAGGCATAACAAAATCTTACAAAGAGATGAGAAGCATTATTAAGCTTGGTTTCAGACCAAGTTTCTGCTGTTTATTTTGCTTTTCCACCATTCAGATGTTTAAGAGTTTGAGGATTAAAGACAGAAGACTTTTAAGCATAATTATTTTTCATGTCTGCTACAAGCATTTGTTCTTAAGGAACTACCACAATAACATAGAGTTATAAAACTGTTTCAGATATTGGCCTACGGACTTGTGGGCAGTTTCTAATTTCACTTTGTCTGGGTGTGCACCCCTACCAGGCAACATCTCAAAACCACTGTGCATAAGAAATATAAGAATAAACCTTGTTTGCCTTCACTTAAAGGAATCTTCTGCTTTAAAGTGATGTTAAAACATCTATGACACTAGGTCCAGTCATATATAATATTTATAAATAATATTGCTTAACATGGGGACCACATATCACCTTTGAGGAATTACCTACTACTGTTAATTAGTTTCTTATTAGGGAATTAATGGCTTAGCATTCCTCTTCATGTGTTTTAATAAATTCAATTCAGTGTGCTGAATTGCTTCCTTGGAGCATACTGGCCAGAGGTGAGATCAAAGAAAGAGGAATGACTGGAGAGATGTGTGATACAGCCTATTTATAAGAACAGGAGTCAAAGAATTAATACTACTACCGAATGCCTTAGGTCTACCTCACTAATTACTCCTTTAATGGGAAATAGTCATGTATATCCCCTAAATTATACTGGTCTTGATGGGGAGTGCAGTAATGTAAGAAATGATAATTAATTTTGAGATAATGATGTGACTTGTGGAGACTAATCATCTTCACACAGTTAACTGCCTACCACCATGTCCCTATATGCCTTATAACTTTTTTCTTTTTTTTAAGATATTAACTAATTATTTCCTGTCTATGCATTATTTCTTGAAGGCACTGTGTGCACATGGTATGCTTTTATGCTTTTTAGGTATGTTTTACTTCATTATGGCTATCATGATAACCAGTCATGGGTCTCATGTAAATTCACATAGCACTTAAAAATAAAGCAGAAGTCACTGTTCTAGCTTTAGTCCAACTCACTGAATTGCTGAATCTTAGATATAAAATTTATTAGATTTAGAGGACAGATCCCATTCTTGGCCAGGAATAGCAAAGGCTCAATGCCAGGTCATTATTCCTATCATTCAATCATAAAACTGATATGTGTTATTAATATGCTATTCACAGATACTGAATGCCAAAAATAATCCTGGTGTTAAATCAGACTTCTTGCATTATTCATGATGTCCTCTGTAATATTATTTTTGTGACTCAGAAAGAAACAAGCAGTATTGCTATCTTGGGAAATAAGTCACATGCAACAGTATTTGTCTTTTAGGGCCATCTGATGAGATTTCTAAGCTCCGATATAATTAAAGGAAAAAGATCTATGTTACTGCAATGTTGAGACTAAATTTTATGTGAAGAAACTAATTAAAATTAGAGAAAAAAAAATAGAGTATTTCCTTCCTTAAGATCTCCTTTATAAGACCCTTTATCCTTAAAGAAACATATACCAAGCTATGCCATGAAGAAAAAAAAAAATGCAGGATATATTGCACAGATTTGAAAGATGCAAAATAGCATCTGACTAGGTGTGATGAGTCAGTTGGCTAGTGTAATTAAAAATTTGCAGTCAACAACATTGGAGCAACATGACTAGCATGAAATCTAATCTTTGACTCTTCTGTTCATATGATCCACAATTAATTTCTGCTTAAATCTGCACTATTACTTTTATAGGATGGGGGTGGAGAGGGAATAAGGCTCGTTATAGGTGTGCCAGGGAGAAGAATGTCAGGGTCAGGGGAGCAGGCAAAGGCCCAGGTGAAGTGCATCTACACTAATGTGCGCAGCATGGGCAACAAACAGTAGGAGCTGGAAGCCATCGTGCAGCAGGCTAGCTATGACTTTGGTTGCCATCACTGAAACGTGATGGGACCACTCCTATGACTGGAGTGCTGCAATGACTGGCTATAGGCTCTTCAGGAGGGACAGGCAGCACAGAAGGGGTGGTGGTGTGGCTCTGTATATTAAAGAGTGTTTTCATGTTGTGGAACTCGAGGCTGAGACTGGGAATGATAAGGTTGAGTCCACATGGGTTAGGATCAGTGGGAAGGCCAACAAGGCAGGCATCCTGGTGGAGGGTCTGTTACAGACTGCCAAACCAGGATGAGGAGACAGATGAGGAATTCTACAGGCAGCTGGCAAAAGCTGCAAAATCATCAGCTCTTGTCCTCATGGGGGACTTCAACTTCCCAGACATATCCTGGAAATGCAATACAGCTCAGAGGAATCAGTCTAGGAGGTTTCTGGAGAGTGTGGAAGATAGTTTCCTTCCTCACTCAGAAAGATTATAAGGATGTTGTAAGGATGTGTAGGGACAAAATTAGAAAGGCCAAAGCTCACCTGGAGCTCAATCTGGCTACTGCATTTAAAGATAACAGAAAATGTTTTTATAAATACATTAACATGAAAAGGAGGACTAAGGAGAATCTCCATCCTTTACTGGATGCGGGGGGAAACTTAGTAACCAGAGATGAGGAAAAGGCTGAGGTGCTTAATACTTTATTTGCCTCAGTCTTTACCAGCAAGACTAGTTGTTATCTGGATACCCAGTAACCTGAGCAGGTGGAAGGGGATGGGGAGCAGGATGTGGCCCTCGCAATCCACGAGGAAATGGTTGGTGACCTGCTAAAGCACTTGGATATACACAAGTCGATGGGGCCGGATGGGATCCAACCAAGGGTGCTGAGAGAACTGGCAAAAGAGCGGGCCAAGCCACTTCCCATCATTTATCAGCAGTCCTAGCTATCAGTGGAGGTCCCAGTTGACTGTCGGCTGGCAAATGTGACACCCATCTACAAGAAGGTCTAGAAGGTTGACCTGGGAAACTATAGGCCTGTTAGTTTGACCTCGGTGCCAGGGAAGCTCATGGAGCAGGTTACCTTCAGTGTTATCACACAGCACTTGCAGAGCAGCCAGGTGATCAGGCCCAGTCAGCATGGGTTTATGAAAGGCAGGTCCTGCTTGATGAATCTGATCTCCTTCTATGACAAAGTGACATGCTGGGTGGATCAGGGAAAGGCCATGGGTGTGGTCTACCTTGATTTCAGTAAGGCTTTTGACACTGTTTCCCACCACATTCTCCTCAAGAAACTGGCTGCTCATGGCTTGGACTGGTGTACGCTTCATTGGATTAGAAACTGGCTGGGTAGCTGGGACCAAAGAGTCGTGGTGAATGGAGTTAAATCCAGTTGGAGGCCGATCACTAGTGGAGTCCCCCAGGGCTCAGTACTGGGGCCAGTTCTCTTTAATATCTTTATCGATGATGTGGATGAGGTGATCAAGTGCACCCTCATTACATTTGCAGACGACACCAAGTTAGGTGTCTGTGTCAATCTGTTCGAGAGTAGGAAGGCTCTGCAGGAGGATCTGGAGAGGCTGGACCGATGGGCTGAGGTCAACTTTATGAAGTTCAGCAAGGCCAAGTGCCGGGTCCTGCACCTGGGGCACAGCAACTCCAAGCAGAGCTACAGGCTGGGAGATGTGTGGTTAGAAAGCTGCCTGTCAGAGAAGGACCTGGGAGTATTGGTTGATAGTCAGCTGAATATGAGCCAGCAGTGTGCTCAGGTGGCCAAGAGGGCCAACAGCATGCTGGCTTGCATAAGAAACAGTGTGGCCAGCAGGGCTAGGGAGGGGATTGTCGCCATGTACTCAGCTCTGTTGAGGCCACACCTCAAGTACTGTGTTCAGTTTTGGGCCCCTCACTACAAGAAGGACATAGAGGTGCTCAAGTGAGTCCAGCGAAGGGCAACAAAGCTCGTGAACGGTCTGGAGAACAAGTTTTACAAAGAGTGGCTGAGGGAGCTGGGATTGTTCAGTCCGGAAAAGAGGAGGCTCAGGGGCGACCTTATCGCACCCAACAGGTACCTGAAAGGAGGCTGTAGCGAGGTGGAGGTTGGTCTATTCTCCCACGTGCCTGGTGACAGGACAAGGGGGAATGGGCTAAAGTTGCACCAGGGGAGGTTGAGGTTGGATATTAGGAAGAACTTATTTACTGAAAGTGTTGTTAGGCATTGGAATAGGCTGCCCAGGGTTGAGTCACCATCACTGGACGTATTTAAAAGACGTTTAGATGTCGAGCTTAGTGATATGATTTAGTGGAGGACTTGTTAGCGTTAGGCAGAGGTTGGATTCGGTGATCTTGGAGGTCGCTTCCAACCTAGATGATTCTGTAATTCTGTGAACTCCAATTTATCTTTCACTATGTCTCATAACTTGAGTATTATCTTATGCAAGAACGCATTTCTAATGCGCTAAATATGAAAACTCATTAGCTTTCTCAGTGGGACTGAAAATAGAGTATTTAAGACCTGTATTATTAGTAGCAGTATTTTTGGCCAAGAAAAGTATGATTATTTAGTTTACCTTGCTCTTACTGCAATCAAAATCAGACTTATTGCATATATACATCACTGTTTGGATATGCATAGGAAGGTTAGGTTTTAGAGTCTAATTATTTTTAACTCAAAGCATCAAGGAAATTTCATCATGGAAACTATTTTTTATCTGAGTCTCTTTTCCTCCAGAAAGACTGTATTCATTAAGCAGAAAAAATTAATAACTGAAAGGCATTGGTGCAGAAAAGTGAAAAAAGGGCTTCTTGAAAGTAGCTTCCATGCTGTGAACAAGTTCTCTGTTTCAATTTCTTTTCCTTCCCTCCCTCCCATTTTCAAATCATTGGAAGGATAAGGTTATTTGTGGTGTTATCAAACCTTTCTTGCCATACTGACTGTGATGTATTTCTTAACCTTTACATTGGCTTTGACTGGGTGATCCCAGCCACTGCATCAAGGGCATGGATGTTCTGCAGCAAAATTAAATTTTGTCATACCCAGTTGTTTGGTTCCACATTGTGATAAACTAATGAAAAAGTTTATGCATTTCTAATATAAGTCAGGAAACAGTCAAAATCATTGAATCAAATAAAATTTAAAATATAAAAAGAACACTGAATATTTGCCAATATGTTGTTTTTCCTATCACAGCTATTGACTTGTTCTAATATTTTCTTAACATAACCTTTGCACATACTCTTACTTTTTTTTTGTTTTGTTTTGTTTTGTTTTTTGGTGACACATACTGTGCAATGACATCAAAATGTTCCTGGGTATTTAAAAAGCTGAGCAATAAGTCAAAAAAAAAAGCTGGTCAGTTGGTATTTTGGTATTGTGTAAGCTCTATATGACTGCAGCAGGAAGATCAATTTCACAGTGCCTCATCAAGCTACAAATGAACCACACTGCACACGCAAAACTATCATTAGCACTGAAAAAAAGGGAAAAGGAAAGGGAAAAGGAAGATATTATCATCATTGTACTCCATGAACAGCTTTGTTCAACATTTTTAAAACTGTAATTCCAGATTTTATCGTTTACAACACCATCAAAAACATAGGGAAAGACTAAAGTAATAGATTAAAGATATTAAGATAGAATGAAAGCCATGTTAAAAATAAAATAATAATAACAAATAATTTAAAAATGATAATATAGGAGAAGATTCTCTGTCTTTTAGGGGAAAGGCATCTCACAAACCTCTTTTTGTACCAACGTATTTAACAACTAAATATTTCTGAAAGCTGTATTCCCATTTCCTTTCAAACCAGATGAAGTCAACAGTCATCTATTAATGACTGAAGTCTTTTATTTCTCTGTTGTTTGCAGCTAATAGGATTTATAACAGACAAATGTATTTCTGTTTAAGAAAAAAATATATAAAAAAATTATTTTCTAGTAGAAAATATTCTACTGAAGAAACTTTAATTTCCCAGTTGTATTCATGCTGATAATCACCTTATTCAATGCTTGACCTAAGTGACTGTGATTATTAGCACCTATGGTGTTTGCCATAGGAGAGCACAAATGCCTTCTGAAGTTGAGCACAATCTATTTTCTTGCTCTAGAGGCCTAAAAGTCTGTATAGAGTCCAACAACCGTGTCGACATTATGCTTCAATGTCCATTCCAAGTATTTTAGTCCTTTCCAGTAAAAGTCTCCTACTTGTCTTCTGCATAACCAGCAGGTAATGGGTAGCCATCATGCAACTCCTACACTGACTACTAGTGTTTGGTTTGAATTTATGCAGAGACATGTTTAAGAAAGCTTGTGGTCAAGAGGAGGTATATCTCAGAACCACCTACATTTTCTACAAGGAAAGTGACTCCTTGGCATTAACCCAAGCAATACCTCACCTCTCATTCACTCTCAGATAAATCTGAGTAAAGAGATAAGTAATGCAATTGGAAAGATATTAAAAAAAAAAAAAAAAAAAAAAGATACTGAGTATGTGGAGTGCAGAGCATTTAGCTGAATGATACTGAGATAAATGGTAACCAACATCAGTTTTTTCCAAGTATGCATTTAGATATCTAAGTGAAACTCTTACCAAGAGTTTCTAATGCAAGTTTTGCATTAGAAACTTGTTCCTTTCCTCCCTGTGTTGGTCTGTGATACAATGTTTTAAAACACTTCAATAAAATCCTGTAAAAGCCATTTATGTGAAAGTTTGGAATGTTTGGAATGTCTTTCCTGCCATAATCAGAACTCATTTGGCTCCCTTGTGCTTGAGGATGACTAAGGTATAGAACTGGATTGATTTATGAGGGTCTCTCAGCCTTAGGGCTCTGGCAGATGATATAGCATGGCTGCTAGCACCCAGAGGCAGTGGCAGGTTTTGACAAAAGTTTAATGTAGACTTTTGTAATGTGGGAAGACTTTAAATTTGTCTTGTATATTTGATACAGTAAGAAATAACCCACATTCATCTTTTTAAAATTTGACAGTGTTGGCCCCAGTGAAGCTGAAGACAGCCTGGAATATCTGTCCAATGGCAGCACACTGCTAAAGAAAACAAAAAACAAACAACAACAACAACAACAAAAGTCTGAATGGTTGCAAGAGGAGTTCTCTGAAATGAAGGTATTTTTCTTTGTTTAGCAAATAATATCTTTTACAGCAGAATGCTACTCTTGTGGTTTAGCAGGCAGCTAAGCACCACACAGACATTTGTTCCCCCTCGCTTCCCTCCCAACTCCTTCTGCTTGGGATGGAGAAGAGAATGAGGGGAAAAAAAAAGTGAAAGCTCATGCGTTGACATAAAGACAGTATAATAGGACAGGTAAGGAAGAGAAATAATAATAACAATGATGATAATATAATAATAACAATAAAAAATAATAATTATTATAAATAGAATGTACAAAGCAAGTGAAGTTCAAAGCAATTGCTCACCACCCACTGACTGATGCTCAGCCAGACCCCAAGCAGAGGTTTCCCCTACCCTGGCTAGCCACCCCATGTTAACAGTTCAGCATGACATCATATAACAAGAAATATCCCTTTGACCAGGTTGGGTCAGCAGTTCTGATTCTGTCCCCTCCCAGCTCTTTGTGCACCCCCAGCCTCCTCACTGTCGGGGCAGCATGAAAAGGTGAAAAGTTCTTCACTTAGTGTAAGCACTGCTCAGTAACAATAAAAACAATGGTGTGTTATCAACTTTATTTTCGTCCTAAATACAAAACACAGCACCATACCAGCTACTAGGAGGAAAATTATCCTAGCTGAAATCAGGACTGCTAAAAAATGTATATTTCAATATTAAAGCATGTTATGTTGTACATATGTATATATGTATGTTGTATATATTCTATATATGCATGTCATGTTGTATATATTGTATACATGTATGTTGTATATATATGTATTAATATGTTTTATATATGTATAGCATGCTGTGATAACATGGTGGCATATGTAAAGTTTCATGGCTACAGGGAAGACTGCAAATGGAAGAGGTATCTCCATCAAGTAGTGGTCAAAAATTAGGACTTAGCACTCACCCACTTCTGTCACTAAGCATTTTTTTTGTCACAGAAACATTGAATTTGCAGCAGATTGCGCCGACATGTAAACAGTGCCAACAAATGGGGAATTAAAACATATGTGTAGTCAGGAAAGGAAGAATGTGATATGGACAAAGCTACAGTGCCAGCTGTCAAGGGAAGCTGAATGCAGTCATCTTTGGGACCATGGGATTGCTCCTTCCAGCCCTACTGGAGCCAAAATTGCTCATCTCTGAAGTCCAGGGCTGTGTTCCCACTCCAGTCCCATAGCCAGGCTGCTGCAGTTCCCTTTCCCTAAATCCTGCCAGAGACAAGGCTAAATGTGTATTATCAACAGGCATAGAAACACAGACACACAAAAAATACAGATGAAGCTGACTGCACAGACCAGCACACAGAGCAATGCCTTTACTGGCACTGAAGAAAGGTCCTGGCACACCTGCAACATGGCTGGGGCAAGGACTTGGGGCCTTAAGTTGGGGTCCTTGTCCCTGGGCAGAGTAGGAGAGCCCTGAAATGAGGTCCTGGGCAGCGTAGGTAGACTGAGCCAGAACAGTCAGACTTACTGTTGCCATCAGCGTCCTGACACGTATAAAATGAGAGCGCTTATTTCTCTGGTCTTATATATATGTGTGTGTATATATATTTATTTATATATGCTCAATGGTTTTTTGCTCTTACTGGAGAGGTAGGAGAAGTAAATAGTATCAGTAATTTAATTTTTTTTTTTTTTCTCCCTCCATTAACTAAATAGGGTAACAAATGCATACAATAAGACTTACAGGACAGTAAATCAACTTTTAAAATGTACATGCATCTTTAAGTTTTTATGCTTAACAGATGTCATTTAAATAACACCTTCATAGAGAAAAAATATATTACAATACCTATCATCACAATATAAGATGACTACTCTTGATTCTGCTATGAAAAGTGAGACTCTAATGGCACTCATTTGATGTTAAATACGATCCACTCATGGACTAATAAAGACATTTTCAGTATTAATGAAACTAATCCAACACTACACATTTCTGCCTGCTCATTACAATAATTTATTCATGAAGTGTTCAGTTGTTCATGTGAGACCCTGGTGGAAAGTTGTACCTAGCAGAGACAGATCTAACACCTAAAATGGTCTCCAGGTTCTCTCTGGCATTTTCCCATGTAGTCCCCGCTAAGGTTCTTCAAGAAGTCAAAATATGTAAACATGAGCCTGCTATATCATTTTCTGAAACAAGTGCATGATCTGTGGGGCTGTGAACTACTAATTCATCATGTTTATGTGCTTTCCATTCAGCATTTCTCTGGCTGCTGTACAGATTGTAAGACTGGGTGAAGAAATACACTCATAGAACAAATAATAAAACTAAAAATGAAAATAAGCAATAAAACCTTTGTTTATTAGTATTGGAAAGATTTGTTAAGACTGTTCAAAAGAATTCACTTGGCCTTCCTGCCTGAAGAAATAATAGCCTTACTCTTACACAAAAATCTTCTACAACTAAAGAATTCATCAGTGATTTATAGTTTTGATTAACACGGATTACTTCCATACTCACTGAAGTAGTCTTTCAGACAAATCTAACTGGCCTGATGTTATTCTACTTTAAATTTCTTCTTTATTTTTATTTCTTATTTTTAGGAGCATATCCAGTTTCAGATTGGTCAACACTATTTCACTCTTCACTATTACGTCTTTCATGTCCCTCACCTGAACTTAAGAATTTCCAGTGTCCGAGGCAATCATTTTCCTCCCATGAATTTAAGAGAAATTGTAGCTATACAGATTGAAGTTAAAGATTAGAAATAGTCAATTATTCTGTTCAACATCATTTAATTTTAATGTAAATGTAAATTTATTTTATCTTACTCTACCTGCAGTTCATATTTGTCTACTTGCTAAAAAATTAACTTTAGGTGTCTGAGGGTCTCATGTGAAGAAGTCTATTGTTGGTGTTTCAGTTTGCTGTCCAAATTAAGTGGAATGGACTAGGGCCTAACAGCTGGTTTTTGCTCGTAATAGTCATACTTCTGACACACCTTAATCTGTAAAATTTGGGAAAATATGTTTCCATTGTAAGCTGTCTCAGAACACAGTGAGCAGGTAAGTAATTTTGAAAAAATATCTACTTCTTAGAAATTGCCAAAGAAATGATCTTTTCTAAACAGCAAGACAAAATGATAGGACGAAACACTGTGCTTCATATCCAGAAAAGCATCATAAATGCGATTTTTGAGGAAATTGATTTTTAATACAGGGCCACTGTAAAAAACACACACACAAACAAAAACAAACACACACACAAACAAAAACAATGATGCCAGAAATTAAGGATTAAGTTAAATGAGGGATCATTTCTCCTTCCTTCCTTCCTTCCTTCCTTCCTTCCTTCCTTCCTTCCTTCCTCCCTCCCTCCCTCCCTCCCTCCCTCCCTCCCTCCCTTCCTACCTTCCTCCCTTCCTCCCTTCCTTTCTGGAGCAGCATACTTCAGGAAAAGATTGCTGCAAAGTACTACTGTTAAGTGTTTGGGAGTTAATAACTCTATTCAGCTTTTGCAGGACTGCTGTGTCATAATTCATTCCAAATTGTAGGCACCTGTTTTATTCTTAATTTGTGTAGATGACCTTTTGTGTTAGAGGTACTGAAGTTAAGGAATTTGTAACTTTCTGAGACATTGGAATCAGTGTACCCATATTAGTTGCTGTTCCATCTGGGTTGTTGCATTTGGACTGTTTTCCCTTATAGTAAATTAACAAGAGGGCAGCACTGCTGACCTTATCTGGTGTATGAGGTAGTTCAGGTAGTTCACACTTCGTGCAGTGTGAAATATAATTTGTATTCTACCACACATATTAAATAATATCATATGTATATCTCATGAAGTATGGAGATGAACACAGTCTGATCTCTAATGTTGTGACATATAAAAGCAGAGATCCCCACAGGTCCTGAAAAAAACATGAGAAAACAGGGTGTATTCACACTGGAGTATTTTTATTTATATCAATTAATCTAAAACTATTGCTTATTCTATCTAAATCTTTATCATCATTAAAACTGTAAATGCATCATTCTTTTCCACAGATATTTTTAAGATAGATCTTCATGGATTCAGAATATACTTTTTTTTTTTTCTTTAAAAAAAAAAGTATCTGATAATAGAAAAGAAATCTCTTTTACAAACATATGCACAGTCTAATATATTTAAATACATAAAAGACAATAAACCTCTCAAACATGGAATAACATAATTGTATGCCACAGATACAATGGATCACATAACTGCATGCCACATATATATGACATACAGGGCCACAATATTATAAAGTTTATTATATATATTATATACAATATAATAAAGTATACTTGTGTAGTGTGTAGGGACATTTTATCTACCAAATCAAATATAATTCCAGCAGAATTATCAGCATGTGCCAGCTGTTTTTTCCCCTGCCATCTGCAGCATATACAAACACACTGCAAGAAAAATGCAAATCACCCACTAAGGTCATTTTTCTTTTTATCCCCTGCTTGCTTTGGGATACATAACCTATCACCAGGTAGCATAATAGAGTGTCACTAATTCTGTGGTATTTTGCCCTTTATTTTTGGCAACAGACACCAAATCAAAGAGCTGTTTTAACTACTAATTATTAACCAGATCAATGAAGACTTCAACTCTATAAATATGTTAATTGTCCAACAGCCACAGATGTACTCAGAACAACAAACAAAAATCAGTAACAATTTCTTCCTGGAGGGAGATGACTGCTTCATTTGTTCACTAAGTGATACCTTGTTTCAGCATTAAGTGGCAAGTTCTACATCCATAACAAATCCAGTAAATGAATAAGACATCCCTTGAACATAGAGGTTAGTGTGCCTTTAGATCACAGTCCCTGTCACTTCATGAGGCATCATTATGTTTTCATAAGTGTAGAAATCTGCAAATATTTTCATGCTTCCTACAGGAATATTAGAATGAAACCACAAGGTACTGTGATGTTTCTTAGTAGATATTACTGCAAAATTCAATTTTCTATTTTGACGATGAATGTATTTAGCATGTATGTATTTCATACTTGTATATTTAGACTGTCTCTAGTGCTGAACCCATTTACATTCTGAAAGTCATCTGTAATGCTTACTTTTGTTGACAGAAGAACGAATACTGAATGCAGCAGGAGATATCTTGCCAGCTGAGTACCTTTAAGTACTTTTCTAGTATGTGGAGGATGCATACTTGCTATTCTAGACTTATAGTAACCAGGCATTTTTATCTTGTAGGTAGATTTTTCCATTCTTTAAACACTCTGTTCTCTGAGAGGCACACCTTATTCCTTTCTCACTATTTTCTTGTAGAGTGGTAGCACTGGCAGTAGGCTAATGTGGAGGAGTCCCTGAAGTAGGGCTAATCAGACTGTTACTGTGGAAGCTCCTCATAGGTGAAATTGAAATACGAAAGCCACTACACATTCTTGTGAAACACTGTCTTTATAATTTGTTTTCTACATCAAGTTCTACTTGCACTTTAAAACAAGGAGACCCATAAATATAAAGCAACTCTAATAGTAAATCCATCCCCAGCAGTTACCAGGAACAGTTTGTACCAAGGAAACACTGGGCATATGTTGCACTTTCAAAACACCTTTTTAACTACCTCAGAGGGACCGTTCAGTTTCTTTCTCATTCTGAGGTAAAATTTGAAAAAATAGATTTGTTTCTGCAAAGTTTCAAATAGATTTTTTTTTTTTTTTTCCAGAAGCTAATCTTTTCTTTCTAAGTTTCAGCATCTTGTTCCTTTGTGCATGAGATCTGTGTTAATTTATTTCATGGCAATATATTAAACTTTATACAATTACATAAATACAATTATCTAAATACAATTATATAATAATTTTATTATAACTACAGATTGATGTGATGGATGACTAAAATGATTATCATAGAATCATAGAATGGCTTGGGTTGGAAGGGACCTTAAAGATCATCTAGTTCCAACCCCCTGCCATAGGCACGGATGCCACCCACTAGATCAGGTTTTCCAGGGCCCCATCCAGCCTGGTCTTGAACACCTCCAGGGTTGTTCACCTCCAGGCTGAACACCCTCCAGGGATGGGGCATCCACAGCTTCTCTGGGCAACCTGTTCCAGTGCCTCACCACCCTCTGAGTAAAGAATTTCTTCTTAACATCCAATCTAAATCTCTCTTCTTTCAGTTTAAAACCATTCCCCCTTGTCCTATCATTATCTACATGAGTAAAGAGTCCCTCTCTATCCTTCTAATAAGAACCCTTTTAGTATTGAAGGGCTGCAATGGAGGTCTCCATGGAGCTGTCTCTTCTTCAGGCTGAACATCCCCAGCTCTCAGCCTTTCTTCACAGGAGAGGTGCTCCAGCCCTCTGATCATCTTTGTGGCCCTCCTCTGGGTGAGTGGGTGTTCCATAAGTTTAAATACATTTAATTCATTATAGATAAACAGAAAAAACTCAGAGTACTTTCATTCTTATAATAAAGATTTAGACAATTTATGTGTTTACTAGAGTTATGCATGTACTACCCTGTGTATATTTGTATAAATGTATACTTACACAAACACATTGAATGTTTATAATTCTCTGTAACCCACATCACCCTAACAAATACTAATGAAACCGAAAATAAACTCACTAGATTTTCTTTTGAAGATATTTTCTCAATGTTCTTGAAGTAAAACAAAAAATGCAGACCCGGTCTTTGAAAACACTTAATCTTTCCAAAACTCTTGGAAAAGAGATGAGTTTAGCAATCAACCAAAGTCATCCAAATCACACAATCACAGAAAGGCTGAGATTAGAAGAGACCTCTGGATATCATCTAGCCCAACTCTCCTGCTCAAGCAGGGTATCCTAGAGCACAGTAGCCGGGATTGTGTCCAGATGGCTTTTGACTATCTCCAGTTAAGGAGACTCTACAACCTCACAGGGAAACCTGTTCAAGCGCTCAGTCACCCTCACAGTAAAGAAGTTTTTCCTCATATTCAGATGGAACGTCCTGTGTTTCAGTTTGTGACCATTGCCTCTCATCCTGCTGTTGAGCACTACTGAGAAGAGTCTAGCCCCATCCTCTTTACACCCTCCCTTCAGATACACATTGATCAGATGCCCCCTGAGCTTCCTCTTTCCCAGTCTAAACAGGCTCATTTTCTCAGCCTTTCCTCATATGAGAGATCATTCTATCTCTTAATCATTTTATTAGCCCTTTGCTGGACTGGCTTCAAGAACTCCATATCTCCCTTGTACTGGGGAGCCTAGTACTGGTCACAGTACTCCAGGTTACTTCCAAGGTGGAGTAGAGGGGGAGGACAACCTCCCAAAAACCTGCAAACAATGCTCTTCCTAAGGCAGCCCAGGATACATTGGCATTTTTGGCCATAAGAGCACATTGCTGGCTCATGGTCAACTTGTTGTCCACCAGGACCTCCTCTGCAGGAGTTAATTTCCAACAGGTCAGCCTCCAGTTTGTACTGCTGCATTGGTTCATTTCTCCCCAGGTGCAGGACTCTGCACTTGCCTTTGTCAAGAGGTGCTCTCTGTCCTTCTCTCCAGTCTGTCAAGACTCTTCTGAATGACAGCACAGCAGTCCGGTGTGTCAGGAACTCCCCTCAGTTTTGTATCATCAGCAAACTTGCTGTGGAGGCACTCTATCCCTTCATCCAAGATACTGAGGGATAAGCTAAACAACACTTGAATCCAGTATTGATCTCTGAGGGACAGAGACCTACAGGCCTCCTCTGTGCACTCTGTGCCACTGATTACAACACTCTGAGACCTGTCATCCAGTCACTTCTCAATCTACCTCACTGCCCACTTCTCCAGCCTCCTTTCTTCCTAATGTTCTTGGTCACATATTCCTGAGAGCTGGCCTTAGCAGTGAAGACTGAAGCAAAAAATGAATGCATTTTCCACACTTTCCTTAGTTTTCCTTTTGTTACTGATGCATTTGAAGAAGCCCGTCTTATTGTCCTTGACATCCCTCGCCAGATACAATTCCAAATGGGTCTTGGCTTTCCTTGTCAGATTTCTGCATACTCTGACTATATCCCTATATTCATCCCAAGTGGCCTGCTCTGTTTCCACCTCCTGTACCCCTCCTGTTTATGTCTGAGTTTAGTCAGAAGTTCCTTGTTCATCCATGCAGGTCTCCTTCCCCCTTTCCACAATTTATTGCCTATAGTAATGCACAATTTTTGAGCCTGGAGGAAGTTATTCTTGAATATTAAACAGCTCTCCTGGACCCATCTTCCATCCAGGGCCCATTCCCATTGGATTCTTCCAAGTAGATCCTGGAAGAAGCAAAGGTTAGCTGTCCTGAAGTCCAGGGTAGGGATCTTACTCATTGCCCTTCTTCCTTCTTCCTTGAACGATACTAAACTCCATGATCTAGTGGTCATTGTAGACAAGTCTGGCCCAATCTTCATACCTCCAGCCAGTCCTTCCTTGTTTGTTAGTACAAGGTCCAGCAGCACACATTTCCTCATTGGTTTATCCATCACCCGTGTCAGAAAGTTATCATCAATGCTTTCAATTTTTCCTCCTGGATTGTTTGTGCCTAGTTGTGTTGCTACTCCAGCAGATGTCAAGGTAGTTGAAGTCCCTCCTGAGAAGGAGAGCCTGTGAATGTGAAGGTAGCAAACACCAACATTGTCACGCTTATTAGTCTGCCCTTTAATTCTTACCCATAAGCTCTCAACCTGCTCGCCACCCACTCTGAGGTAGAGCTCCATACATTCCAGGTATTCTCTCACATAAATGTCAAGTCCATCCCCTCACCTTTCTGGTCTGTCTTTCCTAAAAAAGTATGTAGCTGTTCATTGCAACATACTAGTCATGTGAGCTATTCCACCATATTTCAGTGATTGCAGTGAGATCAAAGCCCTGTGACCTTACACAGATCTTTAATTCTTCCTGTTTGTTCCCCATGTTATATGCATTGGTGTACAGGCACTTCGAAGAGGTATTTGTGCGTGCCAATTACCCAGGAAAGGTGCATGTCCATGTCTTGTAGGCACTTCTTTTGCTGCATGCACTTGCTGAAGATATCCCCTCCTGAGCCTTGTTTTGCTGACTGGGTGGTGTCTATAACTCTCCTTTTCCCCCATCTTTCCTAGTTTAAAGCTGTCCTTATTCATGTCCAGTCTGTTGGAAAAGACATGTATGCCCCAGTTAGTGAGGTGGATCCTATCTCTCCCAATCAGCTGTAAATATTCAGACAGGGTCCCTTGGTTAGAGAAATCAAAACCCTATTGCCGACACCAATGACACAGCCAGTTCTTTACTTGGAGAATCCATATACTTCTCTCCTCATTCTTTACCCTAATGTGAAGGATTTAGGAGAAAATGATCTGAGCCCCAAGACTCTTGACCACTGTCTCCAGAGCCCTGAAATCCCATTTGATAGTTTCCGAGTTGCCCTTTTTATCAGTGGTGCCCACATGGAAGAGCAGCAGATGGTAATAGTTGGATGTATGGACAAGATTCAGCAGTCTTTTCATGACATCTCTGATTCAAGCCCCTGTCAGGCAACATATCCCTCCAGGTCAGACCAGCAGATGGGTACCTCTGTCCCTTGTAGCAGGGAGTCACCCACAACAATCACTCACCACTTCTTCCAGGTAATCCTGCATGGCACAGGATCCATTGGCTCAGTTGTTTCGCTTACAGCCATGCCCAACTACTCATTAGCTTGGGGGGCACTAAACCTGTTCATCAACTGCAATCTTCAGGAAGAGCAAGAGCCTTTCTCCTCATACTAGGATCGACCAGTTTCCAGTCTTCATCTTCTACAGACTTCTGGCTTACTGTTTTACGTAGCACAGAGCCCAGTTGCCTCTCCACTGCAATGGGTGTTGAGACTCCTGAAGCTGTACATTCTTGGAGAATATTGCCTTGTTCATCTTCATGAATGCTACACAGCCTGCTTACTTCCTCCTCTAACTTCTTGACCTGTCGAAATAACTCATAAACAACAACACACCTGCAGAAGAGATGACTGTCGGCCCCCATATTCACCCCAGGTACTCCCTGCAACCTGAGACCTGCAGAGCTACATCTGCTGTCAGGAGGTCAAATGAAAAAGGACTTCATCCAAATACTGGTTGAATTTAGAATTTATGGTGAGAGAAGGAAAACTGCCACCAAAACTTCAGCCCTGGATATGGGGAAAGCAGACTTCAGGCTGGTCAGGGAACTAGTCAGCAAGGTCCCCTGGGAAACTGCTTTTGAAGGCATTGGTGTCCATCAGTGCTGGCCAGTCTTTAAGCACTGCCTCTTAAAAGCACAAGATCAAGCAATTCCAAAATATCGGAAGTCAGGCAGGCAGGGCAGAAGGTCGGCCTGGCTGACCAGGGAACTTCTACTGGAGCTTAGGAGAAAAAAAAAAAAAGTGTATGGCTGCTGGAAGGAGGGTCAGGCAACAAAGAAGGAATACAGGGATGCAGTTTGTATTTGTAGGGAGAAAATTTGTGTGGCCAAAGCCCAACTAGAGTTGAAGCTGGCCATGTCTGTGGGAGACAATAAAAAAGTTTTTTTTAGATATGTGAACCAAAGAAAACATAGGTCTGCTGCTTGATGGAGAAGGTCAACTCACAAACAATGACATAGGCAAAGTAGAGATGTTTAATGCCTTCTTCACCTCTGTTTTCAATACTGATGATGGGCTTTGGGACTTAGGGTGCCCTGAGCTGGAGGACCTTGATGGTGGGAATGACAAATTCCCAACCGACCCTGAATGTGTGCGGGATTTGCTGCTCCACCTGGATCCCTACAAGTCCATGGGTCGGGATGGGATTCATCCCAGGGTGCTTAAAGAGCTGGCTGACATCATTGCGGGAGCTCTCTCAATTATTTTTCAACGATCTTGGGAACCTGGAGAGGTCCCAGTAGACTAGAAACTGGCAAATGTTGTGCCAATTTTCAAGAAGGGTTAGAAAGAAGACCCTAGTAGTTACAGGCCTGTCAGTCTCACATCAGTGCCTGGTAAAATTATGGAGAGGATGATCCTTGAGGCTATTGAAGCACACCTGGGGGACAATGCAGTCATTGGTCCCAGCCAACATGGGTTCTTGAGGGGTAGGTCCTGCCTAACAAATTTGATTTCCTTTCACGATAAGATCACCCATCTAGTTGACCAAGGGAAACCAGCTGATGTGATCTTTTTGGACTTCAGCAAGGCTTTTGACAGTTTCCCATAGGATCCTACTGGACAAAATGTCCAGCATACAGCTAAACAAAAACATCATACGATGGGTGAGCAATTGGCTGACAGGCAGGACTCAAAGGGTTGTGGTAAATGGACCCACATCAGGCTGGCAGATGGTCACTAGTGGGGTCCCTCAAGGCTCCATCTTAGGGCCAGTCCTCTTCAATGTTTTTATAAACGATTTGGATGTAGGACTAGAAGGTGTTTTGAGCAAATTTGCTGATGACACCAAACATGGAGGAGTTGTGGACTCAGACGAGGGTGGAAAGGCCTTGCAGAGAGATCTGTACAAGTTGGAGAACTGGGCGATCACCAACCGCATGAAGTTTAACAAGAGCAAGTACCAGGTCCTGCACCTGGGACGAGGCAACCCTGGCTATACATACAGACTGGGTGACGAGACGCTGGAGTGCAGCCCCGCAGAGAGGGATCTGGGGGTCGTGGTTGACAGCAAGTTGAATATGAGCCAGCAGTGTGTCCTGGCAGCCAGGAGGGCCAACCGTATCCTGGGTTGCATCAAGCACGGCATCACTAGTAGGGCAAGTGAATTGATTGTCCCGCTCTACTCTGCACTAGTGCAGCCTCACCTCGAGTACTGTGTGCAGTTCTGGGCACCATAGTACAAAAAAGAAAATAAACTGTTGGAGAGTGTCCAGAGGAGGGTGACGAAGATGGTGAAGGGCCTAGAGGGGAAAACATGAGGAGTGGCTGAGGTCACTGGGTCTGTTCAGCCTGGAGAAGAGGAGGCTGAGGGGAGACCTCATTGCAGTCTACAACTTCCTCGCGAGGGGAAATGGAGAGGCGGGTGATCTATTCTCCATTATCACCAGTGACAGGACCTGCGGGAATGGTGTTAAGCTGAGGCAGGGGAAATTTAGGCTGGACATCAGGAAGAGGTTCTTCACAGAGAGGGTGGATGAGCACTGGAACAGGCTCCCCAGAGAAGTAGTCACTGCACCAAGCCTGTCTGAATTTAAGAAGTGATTGGGCTGTACACTTAGTCAAATGGTCTTAACTTTTGGGCAGACCTGTGCAGTGCCAGGAGCTGGACTTGAGGATTCTTAAGGGTCCCTTCCAACTCGGGATATTCTATGATTCTACGATTCTGTCATCATTGAAGGTCTCTGTAATGGTTAGATTTCTGAATTTAGTTAGCTAGTACTGTTCAGAAGAGTTTAAGACACAATGCAGTTATAACAGTTTTAATCATAATCAAAAGGTCTGTTGTTAAAAGTTTTATACTTTAGCATACCATTATATGTGGTTATTATGTTATTTATGTTGCAAACACATTTAAAAATAAAGTCAAAACTCACAAAAAGCAGTGAAGCTTAGTGGCAGCATTGTTAATGTTTTGCTATCTATATTGTAGCAGTTTTCCACAGTCCAAATGATGTTGCAGCCCATTCAGGGAAATTGTATATTAAATGATAGTTCTTGCTAAAACTTCTTTGCTGGGTGTTTATTACTATTTTTACCATATCAGAATACAGATCAGCTTTGTCTTGAATTCAAATAACAGGAAGAAAATTAATATTATTCTAACAAATAAATAAAATTATAATATTGATCTTTAAAAAAATATTTTCAAATTTGGTTGAAGTTCTTCAGAATGTCCATCCAAACTAAAAGGGATGAATCTCTCTTTTCTGAGAGCAGTACTTTAAAATTCCTTTTTGCCAATTGTGACCATGCAGTGGACATTTGTTAGGAAGAAGTATCTATGTTCAGGGCAAAAGCAGAAAAGATGATGCTAGCAAAAAACCTTTAAATTCATAGGATAAAAATCTGCTTGCAATAGGTTATGAAGATATGTCCCTTTCTTTCTTATCTTAATTTAATGAAGAAATAGATTTCAGGACACTCTGCTTGCAGTTCTCAAAAATGTGCTTCAAAAATTAACCAGTGGGGAACCCTTACATTGAATCCCATAAACAGCATTTGAAATTACATTTTCAGACTGCTCAGCAACAAATTATTTTTAATTGTTTATATTGACCTTGCTTTTCCAATAAGAAATTATCTTACAATGTGTAATGTTTCCCTGAACAGAAAAGACTTAATTAAGCTTAATTTGCACAATCAGGGATCATAAACAGATTATAATTAGCATTGCAAAACTGTGGAGCATCATTAAGATTACATTTGGTATGGTACTTATAAGAATTTATATTGAATAAATATCTGTAGCCTAAGGTCAAACAGTATAATGAAAATATAAAACCTTATCTAAATTTTTTTTTTTTTCTTTTTTTTTTTTTTCTGGGTATTACTGTCCATTGTAGAAAAGTCTGTACTGAAGTGGCTAGTTCCAAGTATATATGATAGATATTTCAATCTGTTTTTACATGATCATTTTGACTGAAATCTTTTTTATGGTTTGTAATATAGAATCATTACAAGTCCCCTCAATTGATCACTTTTGGTGGGAGAAAGGATTAAGGAAGAAAAATAAAAAAATATTGTGAGTCAAAGCTAACATGAAATCCTTTTCTTTCTTCATAGTTGTCACTGTTCTTGTCTTACTGTATTTACTACTGTCACATAACTTTTTTAAGCAGCAAGAAAATTTTTTGATAAAAAATATGTTTAGGAAATGCCCTCTTTCTAATTATGTTACATATAATTATAATAATCCTCCTATTTTTTAGTTGATTTTTAATTAAACTTCTTTGTTCATCAACTTTTTTACTTCTCCAGTAGAAAGTGAAGGGGAAAATATGTGTCATTGTATCCTTCAAAAATGAATGTGTAACCAACAGAAATATAAGTGGCAAAGTACCTTAGTCTGAAAAAGTATTGATATTTGCCTTTCTTTCAATCAGAATAATGGAAAAAGCTTTGATGTTATGTAGAGCTATGATTATAACTGAAGGAATGAAGACAGAGTATTAATGGAAGTGTTGATGCATGAACTTTACCTTCTTACATCCTATTATTTATTTTGAAGTATTTTTTGAGATTAAACCTAAATAAATAGATAGATAGATAGATAGATAGATAGATAGATAGATAGATAGATAGATAAAAAAATTGGAGATTGCATTTGGATTAAGGTTCCCTCTCATAGTCTAAGTACAAATAAATAGGATGTCTATTCATTCTTTCTGGATTTGTACCCAAAAGAACATTTTTTTTCTACCATTAATGAATAACAGACTTATCAAGTAAGGAACAGAAAGAGATTTCAGGGGGTTGGCTTCTAACATTTTCTGTCCTTCACTTGTCAGTCCTAAAAACTGGAGACTACAGTCCCAGAAGCAATAATACTTGGGCTACAAGAACTCATTTTCCCATCACTGCTGAAGGTACTTTAGTTTCACTTGAAAATTTTAGTTTCACTAATACCTATTATATACCTAGTTTCACTAATACCTATTATATACCTAGATATTCAGATAGATATGTTTTGTCCAGCAAAACTGTGGTTATTCAATATGTAGAGGTTTTTGCATTCAGCAAAAGATTAAAAATAAATGACAAAATATTGGTTTCAGTTACGCCATGCTGATTTAATGCAAAATATGCTGACTTCAGATATGGTATTTTCAATTCCATGCATTCCATTCCACAGAAGTATGTAAGATTTATTCATAGGAAAACAGGAAATTCTGCTGTATTGCGTTAGCTTGGATGGATATAAGTACTACAGAAATAGGCATCGAATGGGCAAGTACTTCTGACTGGAAAAAGCTAGACCTGAGAAATAAATGCATTGATGTAAATGAAAGGGTATTGGCTTTGACAAAAAGTTACTGGCTTCTATAAATACATTTTGAAAGAAAATCTATTTATATATAAAAATATGATTCTATCAGTTGGAAGGTACTGCTATTGATTTCAGAAGCAATTGGCAATTTATTAGATCCAGCAAAATGACATTCGGTTTTGTCTTGTATATATTTCCTTGAAATTTTATTGTGTTGAAAAATGAAACAGGCACAAATTCAACTTCAACTTTTCCAGTCTTAAACCTTTGTGGTAACCCTTTACAGACAAACCCTGACAGTCTTTAATAAAGTTTAAGGTTTTATTTTGTATTCTTTTAGTTTTCTTTACTTACATTTATGAGACTTTTATTTTAGTAACGGATCAGCTGCCATTCACTCACTGCTCACTATTTATTTATTTATTTATTTATTTATTTCCCATTATTTATGCTTTTGCTTGAATAACTTTATAAACTATATATTCAAGACACTCTTCAAAGTTATGGCTTTCAGTTTTTGGCCTGGAGACGAAGTGAAAATTGTACTTCTCCCCCAGCACTCCCCCCAGTTATGTTCCTTATTGTTATTCCTGGTGGTGTGGAAGCTAGAGGTATCATTCCATGTTTTGTTGTTGTTGTTGGTTTGTTTCTGAGCAGTAAAGAGTGGCTTTCATGTTGATTGCCATTCCTCAAGGTTCACTATTATCTGAGTAAATTTAATGGAAGCTAGCAGAATTCATACAGAAGTATTGCTGTCTACTGTTTCAAGTTTAGGTTTTACGATTTTCTGAATAAGATACAGATTTTTGTTCGTCTTTTTTCCCATTGAGAGCCTTATCTCTTTATGTAGATTTAGCCACTAGGAAAACACATTAACAGTAAAAAATAACATCTTACTCTTTCTTAAGCCAATGATATTTATGATTCCACAGGATTTCTACGATTATTCTCTGAATTCTAAACAAACAAACAAACAAAATATAATTTAAGAATATAATTTAAGGTATTTCATTCTAAATTTTCATAAAAATATTTACATGTACAACATTTTAATACCAGATTTTAATATCCTATTTGCAGAACACTTTTAAAACCAGAGAGGCAGCAGTTCTTTGCATTGAAGTGGCTCAGTTCATGGACAAACATCCTAAAAAAAAAAAATAATTAGGAGCACTCAGCTTCACTCTATTTCATTCTTTTCTGGTTAGAATTCCTTGCCAGTAAGGAAGACTCTCAAATATGAGAGTAGATTATCGGTATATTCAGTTGCAGATTTGATATATGTACCATAAGGAACAGCAAAAGTTGTTGATGACAATACGAATCACTGTGCAATACACAGAGAAAGCGAACAGAAGAACTACAATGTAACATTAGTAGCATCTACTTAGAAGATCTTGGCACTTAGATCACCATCTCTGCTTAGACGTGTTCCTGGTACTCAATACTCACTGACTACTAACTACTCAAAAGGCCAAAAGAACAAACCAAGCTTGTACACTGAACTAAAAAACAAACAAACAAACAAACAAAAAAACCACTGAAATAAAAATATAAATATTTCAGATCATATTTATGTAATTAAAATGTGCTGTATTAGAAAAGTTTGAAGAAATTTAAGGCAGAAGTTTCACTGTGTTGCTGTTGCAGATTTGGGTAGACTCTCCTGAAGCACAAATATCAAGAAAGGACTGGAATGTTAGTTTTGGAGTTGTGAATTGGTGGAAGTAGAGTGGTCAAAACTGTTCATTCTTTAATGTAAGATTACAGAAACAGACAAACAAACAAAAAGTATTCTTTTGATAGCATGTTAAGTTGTTGGATGAGAATTTTCTTTGGCATACTTCTAAGAGGATAAGTTAAAGGAACTGTAGTCAAAAATAATGGAATAAAAATGCAGTACAAAAAATAGTGCTTGATAGTGAAAAAAAAAAAAAAGGCTGAGAAAAGCTTTCTGCACCTTCTGTTAAAAATAAAAATGGTACAATAAACATGTTTTGATAGCACAATTAAAAAGTAGCACTAGTGAAGACACTGAAGATACTGACAAGAGGTGAAGATGAGAAATGTTTTTCCTTTACTATCAAACAGAGACAATATAAATAATTTCAAGCTTTTCTGGAACATTTAAAATAGTTGAGCTGTTCTGTTTTTTAAAAGTGGCCAGAACTACCACTGTACTGGTGATGTTACTCAGATTGGAAGTGTGAAAGAGTATGATTCCAATGAAGGACTTCAAATGAGACTATTTCTGTCAGATATGTGTCAGAAGCTTTGACCTGTAGAGACACCTTTTGTTCCCATCCTTCCAAAGACTACTTATATGAAGTAGAGCAGTTCCAATGGGAAGGATCGAAAGTCCATAATTTCTTCTTCAAAAAAAGATATAGGGCTCACCACAAGCAGGAAGACTAAGTTCAGGTACCCTTTCTGACTGAGGCAGATATAAAATTCAAGACTGAATTTATCACTGTTACTGTATTTGGTTGAAAAATGCTGGAATTGAGATCCTTTCACGAATTAAAATCATGCTCAAACTAGTATGTTCCCATGAAGACAGTACTTTGGGGATACTGCTATTTTCCATCAGTGTATAACAGAATAATTTCCAATAAGTTCTGATGGAGAAAATAATAATTCTGTAACAATGTGCTCTGGTTAATTCATATGGAATGAAGTTTATGAGTGCACCTTCAAAGCTACCACTGTTCATCCTACAAAGGATGAACATCCACATATCTTGCTTTTAATAGGGTTCTCTCTATGACTTCTTGAAAACAGAATAGTCTGGAATTAACATTTATGAGTATTTTCAAGTGGGTTTATGAACTGTAGTTTACAGTGTTTGGATAAATTAACAGACTACTTCAGCAAAATATTTTATAGCTAGAAATGATAGAGAGATTTTATAGAAGAAAACCTTCTTTTCATATGATAGTGTGCTGCATATATGAATTTTAAATCTTTATCTTAGGTTATCCATTTAAAAATATCTTAAATCACAAGGAAATCTGAAAAACAGAGGTAATAAAGTGGAAGGAAGGAAGGAAGGAAGGAAGGAAGGAAGGAAGGAAGGAAGGAAGGAAGGAAGGCAGGAAGGAAGGAAGGAAGGAA
>NC_048893.1:131794286-131872343 GCF_011077185.1 Oxyura jamaicensis
AAGGGAGGAAGGAAGGGAGGAAGGAAGGGAGGAAGGAGGGAGGGAGGGAGGGAGGGAGGGAGGGAGGGAGGGAGGGAGGGAGCGAGGGAGGGAGGGAGGGAAGGCGGGAGGGAGGGAGGGAAGGCGGGAGGGACGGTGATCATGAAAGAGTCGCAGAGATGAAGCACTATGGACTGACAGCAGCACCATTCCCTGTTACCCTGCACCACTCAGGGGAAAAAGGTAGAAGCAGGTGTATGGGGGAAAGGTGTTTTTAGATTGGTTTTAGTTTCTTCCTGCTCTAGTCTGCTAGTGATAGTCAATAAAATATATTAATTTCCCTATGTTGAGTCTTCAATTTGTTTTGCCTGTCACAATATTTGTTGAGTGATCTCCCTGTCCTTGTCACAACCCTTTATCATCGTATCTTCCTCCCTCTTGCTTTCAGAAGGGGGAGTAAGAGAGCAATTGTGGTAGAGCTTAGCTGCCCATTGCGGTGAAACCCCCATACCATGTAAGCCAACAGCACACAGGAATTATATTGTTTCTATTCCTGTTCTAACAGCATATTCTTTGATAAGTCCATTCTGAATTACATAAAACATAACAAGACAATGTCTATCATTGGTTGTTTTATTATTTTTCAATTTTTATTATTTTTCAATTGAGGTAGAATAAAATACCAAGGAGAAGGAAAACTTCAGATAAACTTGGAGGTCTTTTCCAACCTTAGTGATTCTATGATTCAGTAAAAATAACTTTCTTAGGTTCAAAAAGAGAATCCCGAATCCCTGTGATATTTTTGTAGAATATGCTATACATTTATTTATTTATTTATTTTTTATCAGCCAAATGAGGATCTGTACTGGAACATAATGGTAATAATTGATGAAGGCAAATGAAATATTAGCAATGGAAGTACAAAAGGAACAGAGATACCATGGCAGTTAATGCCACAGCACTCCAATTTTCAGAATGTTGGAGAGAAACATGTATGTACCAAGGCTTGCTATGGTGTCCTAATAAAACTTATACCTGATTAAGATGAAAAAATCCCTTTCTGGAAGAAAGTCTGTTAATATGGAAACTTTTCTGATTGCATAGACATACTGTGCACTAATAACTTTTGAGGTTGTGTTGCTAACAAGACTAGGTTGTTACAGAACAAGACATGTGACACATCTTCACTATAAATATGTGGTCCTGCAACTTCTGAGCAATCTGTGGAATGTAAATATATGACTTTTGGGGAAGTTTCTATTTATTATGTTGGACTTTCACAACCGTAGCAAGTAATTTATAGGGATTCAGCAGACTTAAAGACGACGAAAATCACTGTCCTAAATTTAAGCTTCAGAAGATTAATGACTTGGAGGAAAAGGAAGTATAATGTTTTGTTGTTATTGTTGTTTTTTGATGAAAGAGCTGGGTGTCCCCCAGTATTTGTGAGTACTCCTAAGTAATACGGCTTTGATTTAATCAGTTCTTGCTCTTTTCACAATGTATGTTGCCAGTAAATTCCTATATACTGAGGGCTTACACTATGATGACATAAAATATTTTTGTAAAGTCCAAACAACATCCTCAAAAGTATTATCTTCTATAAGAATCTGTTCTTGAAAATATTAGCATTTCTGGTTCCTTTAATTAAAAGAAAAAAAAAAAAGTAAAATAAAGTAAATGAAAACATACAACAACAAAACAGAATGAAATGTCTGTAGAAAATAAAGTGAAGGAAGGAAAAATAAGAAAGTCAGTTAAGTTTTCAAAAGAGAAAAGTAACAAAGCGCCAAATTTTGAATAAGAATAGTCCCTGGCATTGGTAAAAGTAAGGTGGGAGCTCACCATCTGCCTTACGTTATTTTAATAACCAAGCTTTATTCCACTGTATTTTGGTTTGGATAGGTAATGATCTGAATTTTTGCACCACCCATTACGAAACTGAAAACCAAACCCCCCAAAGATGCATATATATACAAACACATATATATACATATATATATATATCAATCTAGTGTTCCCTGTAACTCAGTGGTGAGCAGGTTAAAATGTTCGTAATGCAGCTGTCCTGGAAATTGTTCCTGCTACATTTTTTGCCTAGAAGACACCTGTTCAGTAATTATATGGCCAGCAGTACATTAGCAGCATTTCCTGCTGGATTGCAGGTGTTTGAGTCTATAGGGAGACAATCATTATACTGCCATTTCTCTCCATCTGGCCCTAAAAAACAAACTGTATATGGGCCACTGAGACTGCTCACTTCAGGGAATGTCTCTCTGCCCATTTATCATTGAACAGCACATGCCAGGTTTCATGAATTTTAAGATGCCAGCCTTATTAATTTATGTTTATGAGGTTTATTAAACATACCAACAATAAACAAATATACAACATATATAAACAAATATGTATAAAACATTATACAACAGCTAAAACACTGTTCCAAACAAATCATTTTATTCATGAATGTAGATATATGCTAATAAAACTGCCTCCAAATTCCTGTGTGTGCATTCCATTGTTGTGACTATTCTTACTGTACCTTAACAAACAATGCTCCCTGGATAAGTGGTGTTTGCACTTGGAGTTTTTTACATTGCCTCCCAAAGTCAGTTACAGAGTAGAATGGTTGGCAGAAGGTACTTCTGCGTAGTAGGCAACTGTGAGGTTGTAGAGGATGAAATTATACACTTGTAAGAGAGAAGCCACAATATATTTGTTGATATGATCCAGTAATCTAACAAACCTTAATCGTAAATAAGACAGCAACAGATTTGATATGGCAAGATACACTTGATTATTTACTGCACAGAAGACAGGGTAAGTCTGAGGCATTGGGGAGACCCTCACATTGACATGAGGTTCAGCGTGGACCTCTGTGCTTTCTAAATTTCTTGAATCGAAGAGGTAAAAAGACTAGGTGTAGCTGAATCCACTTCTATTCCCAAACTTGGTCAACAATTTATTTCTAAGGATTATATGTGTCTAATAAATCTAAGATACAATCTTAGTGAAGTTTACCAAGTTTATCATGCTATTAATCACTTACCAAAGATCTGCTGCCACAGGGAATCTCTCATGAGGAGCAAGGGATCTCTGCAGCAGGTGTGACCTTGAGAGGTGCCCCTGCTTAAGGGGAGATCCTCTTGTGCATCTAGCTGCCATGCAGAAGAGCTCAAAGGGCCCTTGGCCTGCTCAATATCTAAGGGGTAAGGCAATGGACTACTAGACATATTGTTTTTTGGTGCATGCTCCATTGGCCCTCAGCTGCTGAACTGTCTGTCAGTTTCTCCAGCAACCAGCTTGAGCCAATATTTTGGTTGCTTCCACAAGAGCAAAGCCTCAGGCATATCCAGGACACTAGTCACTGCCTGAGCAAGGCCTTGTGTGTAACTGATAGTGTTTAAGCAAGGAAAGGCAGGCCAGGGTGCAAGCACACCGTCACAGGGGCACTTGATGTGATATTGCTAGATACTGTCCTATAAATATACATGGATAGGGGTATTTCTGCATTATTATTATTATTGTTATTATTATTATTAAATACTGAAATGGCTTATTTGTGTTATATATCGACTAGGAGAGTAAAAAAAGAGATGTGTTTTAACTTCGCCAGACCATGCTAGTGTGGCATTATTTCTATATATTCATTGAGAAGTAATCATTAAGGAACAAGGAAAACTACTTAAGCAACAACTTTCTTACTGGCAGCTTGCCATGGGCCAATCCATCAGTGAGTCTGAAAGCTTTTTACAATGCTTAAAACTTCCCAAGAATCTCCTGCTGTTTCTAGGCAAATTCAGATATGTAGTTAAACAGACTTCTATTGCTGTGCCTTGTGTGAACAGAATGGAGAAAATTACCCATAGGAAGAAGTAGAACAAACCCAATTTACAAGAAAATAATTGTTTTTAATGAGTTTTCTTAGCTGAAAATCAGATTAATATTTTGTCCCTTTAAGCAGCAAAATACTGAAGCCATTTGCAAAGATGCTGGGGTGAATATATTCAAATTATGATACATAAGACATAACTGTATGACATATTTGGATAGGGACTTGAACCCAATGATCTTTCGCAACCTTATCTTCTTACTTAGAGTCAGTAAAACAAAAGAGAATCATTTCACTGGTACTGCTGCTCTCAAAGGGAAAGGCCTGGCCTACGGATTTGGGTTTTCTCTTATCAGGTTTTTATTTTGCAGGATCACAGAACAGTTGAGGTTGGAATTAACATGTTCAGGACCACCCCCCAGCAGGGCCACCTAAAGCAGGTTACCAAGGACCATGGTGAGTTTTGAATATCTCCAAGAAGGAAGACTTCACAGCCTCTCTGGGTAACCTGTCAGCTTCACAGAAAAATAGTGTTGCTTTATGTTCAAAAAGAATCCTCTGTGTCTTCTTTCATACCCATTGTCCCCTATGCTGCCACTAGTGACTGTTCAAACACACAAAAAATAGTAACAAGGAACATTTAAGTAAAATATTTATTTCATGTAAAGCTACTTTCAAAATATTTTTCCTTCTTCTTTTTTGTACCTTTATGGAAATGTAAAAAAGGATTTTACAAGTATATGGATAAAATTGTAATTTCTTTTCTGGGATATGAATATTAGAATTGAAGAAATTGATATATAAAAAAAGCTTTGTTGTTGATATGTTTCAATAAAACAAAATGTTCAACTGTGCAATGAAACCAGAAAGTGCTTATTAAACTTTTCTATGGTCTTTTCCCAACAGGGAAAAAGCCTTTTTTTCTCTTTTTTTTTTTTTTTTTTTTCCACTTTTCTCTCTTTTGTTTTGTTTTGTTTTGTTTTGTTTTCTGTATTTATCTTGTTCATTTTTTTTCTCCCTTTTTATTTTTTTCCCTGTTTAATTTTTCTTTTCCTTTTTTTCCTTTTCCCTTTCTTCTTCTTTCCTTTTTCTTTTCTTGCCATCTTTTCCTGCTTTAACATAAGAAATCATAGAATTATAGAAGGGGCCTTAAAGATCATGTAATTCCACCACCCCTGCTATGGGCAGGGACACCTTCCACTAGCTTAGGTTGATCAAAGCCCCATCCAATCCAGCCTTAAACACTTCCAAGGATGGGGTATCCACAGTTTCTCTGGGCAACCTGTTCCAGTGCCTCACCACCCTGAGTAAATAATCTACTAAATCTACTTTCTTTTAATTTAAAACCGTTATTCTGTGTCCTATCACTACAATTCCAGAAAGAGTTCCTCCTCAGCTTTCTGGTAGGCCCCCTTTAGATACTGGAAGGCCACTATATGGTATCCCTGGAACTTCTCCAGACTGAACAACCCCAACCGACTCAGCCTGTCTTCATAGAAGAGGTGCTCCAGCCCCTTGATCATCTTAGAGGCATTCCTCTGGACTCATTCTAATGCTTCCTTGTCCTTCTTGTGCTGGGAGCCCCAAAGCTGAACACTGTACTGCAGCTGGGGTCTCACAAGAGCAGAGTAGAGATGGAGAATAATTTCCCTTAACCTGCTGGCCATGTCTCTTTTGATATAGCCCAGAATACAGTCGGCTTTTGGGGCTGCAAGCACATATTGCTGGCTCACGTAATGCTTCTTGTCAACCAACAGACCCCAGATCCTTCTCCTCAGGGCTTCTTGCAATCCATTACATACCCAGTCTGTATTTGTGCTTGGGATTGCCCCTGCCCAGATACAGGACCTTGCACTTGGCATTGTTGAACCTCATGAGATTCACACAGGATTACCTCTCAAGCCTGTCAAGGTCCCTCTGGATAGGATCTCTTCCCTCCAGCCTATCACCACAGCTTGGAGTCATCAGCAGACTTTCTGAGGGTGCACTCAGTATCACTGTCCATATCACTGACAAAGATGTTAAACAGTGCCAGTCCCAGTAGTGACCCCTGAGGAACACCACTTGTACTGATCTCCACCCAGACTTTGAGCTGCAGACCACAACATTTTGAGTGCAACCATCCAACCAAGTAATTACCCACCAAGTGTTCCATCTGTCATGTCCATGTCTCTCCAATTTAGAGACAAGGATAACATGTGGGACAGTGTCAAATTATTTGCACAAGTCTAAGTAGATGATGTTGGTTGTTCTTTCCCTATGCATCAAGGTTGTAACCCTGTCATAGAAGGCCATCAGATTTTTCAGGCATGATCTGCCCTTAGTGAAGCCATGTTGGCTGTCACTAATCATCTTCTTATTTTCCTTGTGCTTTAGCATAGTTTCAATAAGGATCTGCTCCATGATCTTGTTGGGCACAGAGGTGAGATTGACTGACCTTTAGTTCCCTTGGTCTTCCTTTTTTCCCTTTTTAAAAATCGCTGTTATGTTTTCCCTCTCCCTGTCAGTGGGAAGTTCACCAGACTGGCATGACTTCTCAGATATGGTTAGTGGCTTAGCAACTTCATCTGCCAGTTCCCTCAGGACCTGGAGATGTATCTCATCAGATCCCATGGACTTGTGCACCTTCAGGCTCCTTAACTAGTTTCAAACCTGATCTTCTCCTACAGTCCATAATTCACCCAGTCCCTACCTTTGCGCTCTGGAGCCTGGGCTATGTGACTGGAGCTCTTGTCGGTGAAGACTGAGGCGAGCATATCTCCTGTTTCCTTCTGGAGAGGGCCCACAATTTCCCAAGTCTTCCTTTTTATCACCAATATACCTTATCACCAATATCGCCTTTCTTATTGCCCTTAAAGCCTCTGGTCAAATTTAATTCTAAAAGGGCTTTAGTTTTCCTAACCTGATCCCTATCTCCTTGGACAATGTCTCTATATCCCTCTCAGGGTATCTGTCCTTGCTTCCACTCTCTGTAGGACTTATTTTTCCATTCAGAATTGGTCAGGAGCTCCCTGTACATCTATGCCAGAGTCCCATGGTACTCTACCAAACAGGTCCCTGAAGAGACTAAAGCCTGATCTCCCAAAGTCCCAGGTAGCAAGTTTGCTGTGCTCCCTCCTCGCTACTCTCTGAATCCAAAACTGTGTCATTTCATGATCACTGCATCCAAGACTACAGTTGAGACTCCCATTCCCCATAAGCCCTTCCTTGTTGGTGAGAATGGGATCCAGCATAGCACCTCTCCTGATTGGGTCCTATATCACTTGGAGAAGGAAGTTGTCATCAATGCAAATAGTGTTTTATCCCTGCTAGGAGATATGTAGACCAACTGAGATTTTTCAAAATGAGCTGTTCTGAATAAAATGTCAGGTCATTTTCTACAAGACATGTAACAATGGAATATTGTTATATTCTATATATACTCTTTCAAAGTCTGGGGATGTAGAAACTCAGTTAATTCTTAAAATGAGGTGTAATAAACCCAGAGATTTTATGGTTCTGACATTTCAATCTAATAAGATCTTGAGGTGTACTTAAGATGATATCGCTCTTCTAATCATAAATGGTTTATATAAAAGAACTCATTTGTCATATTGTTTTTAATTTTTTATTTCCAATATAAACATTTTTCTCTATACAATTAATAAGGATAACAATCATAATAATATACATTAATGCTGCTGTAAACATTTGTAGAATATAAATGCTTTTTTTTCCAAAAAGAACCATTACACAACAAACTACTATTTTTGAAAAAAAAATTATGGGAAACACAAGACAAAACAGAAGCTCAGCTGTTTATTTGTGGTGATTGTAATAAAATAAAATAAAATAAAATAAAATAAAATAAAATATTCCATTGACCAAGTATGGTGACTCCATGACCAAGAAAGACCAATGTCTTTCTACTATGTTTGGGTATTAGGTTCATACTGATCTGTCTGCACTCTGGTTATATCTTTGTAAGATGTACCTAGCCATGGTAAAGAATGAGACTCATTCTAAGAAAAAACAGAAGTACAAGGAATAAATAAGAGAATGGGAAATGGAAAGTGAAGGGATATGCTGTATTGGGAATTTATCTAAAATCAGTTTGGCATCTGTGTAACACTTAGCGCAATAAATACTGAATCCACCTTGGGAAGTAGTGGAATGGTAACAGAAAAAAATGCAAACTTTACATAGCAATGCAACCTCATGCCAAATGACCATCTTACAGCTTAAGGGTTTTTAGCTCTATAGAAGGTATGTATTATTAAGGGTGACCAAAACCGCTACTTTTTTAGTAAGTGGTCATCTCTTTTTTCTTCTTTTATATTTACTTTAAAATATATAAATAGAACAATAAATATCCATACCCAATATTTAAGATAAAGTTTCTGATTTAAACTCAGTCAGCTGACCTCAAGACTGTTAACTTTAAAGGTATTCAAATCTCATTTTACAAAATTCTAAGTGAGATTAATATGAAATTGAGTTCTGATTTTTCTTATGATTAAAATTCTAATGTAAATTTACTATAGCCTTCTTATTTATAAACCCTGTGTCTGCAGAAAATCCCAGTAAGCATAGAATATATGGGAATTATGAAGAGATTGGAAGGGGGTAGAAAGAAACATGTTGCATGGGAAGAAGAGCAGAAAACTATAGTTTGCTTAAAACAAAACAAATAAATAAAAATTAAACAAATAAACAAATAAACAAATAACCTTTCAGCAATTATTGAATGAATGGAAGAAAAGTAACTGCTGTGGAATGGATTGATATATTTTGTTTATGTTTTGAATGTTTCATGAAGGATGTAAAAATAAGCAAATGAGCATAGCATAAATATGGACAGGAAAACAGAAAGTAGTAAGGGGTCAGTTGGGATCATGTGAAAAACAGGAAAACTTTTATGTCTTTCAAGAAAAATACTGCTTTAGAAATATTAATTTAGTCAACTCTTTGCAAGAAATAGGTCATGAATCAATTTCTACTAAGTAATGACTTCATTCAGAACTTTCAAACCTAGGCAGGGAAGAAAAAGGGAATGCATATTCACTTGTTAAATTAAATAATACAGTAATTTTGTGACTATATCACGTACTCTTTAAAAAATAATAATAATAATAATTTTTAAAAAAGTGTGTTATAGCTTCATTTGCCCTTTATAACATGTATACTGAATTGCAAGGTATGAAATCTGAGTAGATCAGGCTTCCATATGACAGGGACTTTAAATTTTATCGTATTTTTACCAGCTTGCAGCTTCTACCTCTTCAAATGGAAGCACCAATTCCGCCATGAGAAAACTGAGAGCTGAATTTATACTTTAGTTGCTACTCCAGCCTCCTTTGCTTGATAAGGCAGGCAGAAAGCAGGAAAGGAGGGTGAGGGAATCAAAGCAGGGAGACAGTGAAACAAGAACTTCATAATATGACTGTCTGTCAGAGGCTGTCTAGTAAAACAGGTCTTCATAGGGCTAAAAGGAATAGACAAAGGAATATTTTTCACTCATCTTAAACTGACAAAATTAGTGGCTCTATGCTTATTTTAATAACTAATATAAATATATTATTGTGCTTAGTGGAGTAAAATGTGAAATGAGCTACAATGGTATTTGTAATGAGTTCATTTCTAAAAGTATAAGAAAATGCATATTCCTTAGCCTGTACAAATACACCTAAATCTCAACTTCTACTTAATGTGGAGAACAGTTGAAACAGTTGATGTTTTGGTACAATTTTATGGCACTTATAATCTTGTCCAACTGTCTGTCTATCTATTAGATTCAATATAAGCTGCTGAGCACTGCACTGAATCAAAACAAACAAACAAAGAAACCAATCACATTGTGATTATTTTAATCTTGCATTCTTATTTGCTTTATTTGTTGCAACTATTTATAATTTGCCAAACCTTTACCTAGTTTTAAAAGTTTAATTCTTTTTTTTTTCTTAGAAAACAATTTTGTACAAAAACACATCATAGCACTAGAAATCTTGTACAAAAAACATACTGTGACAACAGCATCTTCTTAAGAATTCAAGGTTTCCCTCACCCTGACAGCTTTATATCAAAAGTGTGACACTAGACTTTAGTAATGAGGTCAATTCTTTTTACAAAAAGAGAAAATCCAGCAATGTGCATATGTAAATATATCTGTATATACTATTTCTACCACTTCTTGTGCCTATTGAAAATAAAATTATATATATATATATAATTATTTATCACTAATCTTAGGCTGTGTTCAGATTGCAACATATTTTGCTGATTAGGTTTTCAAACATACTTGTCAATTTTTCATTGATGAAATCTTAAGACTGGTCCTGTGTACTCTTTTGTTATCTGCTCCAAGTATAGACTATTAAAAATATCTTTGTCCAAGCATTTTTTCCCCTTAGCTGGCTCTGTGCCCAGTATAGTAAAATCCAAATATTTCAGTAAGAATAGACTAGACTAGACTAGACTAGTTCAGTTGTAATGCACCCTCATGGATCATCTAGTCCAACTACCTAACTACAAAGCTAACCAAAACATAACCAGTTTATCTGTTTGTCTAATAATTAAACATCTATTTGGGAAAAAGAAACTGGAATTCTGAATCTCATCAAACTGAACAGAAAGCTGAAGTTTCCTATACCTTAAGTGACTGCTATATACACAGGCTATTTAAGAAAACAAGAATAATATTCCTTAAAAATGTATGCTTAATAGGCATATATTTTATAAATACATGTAGTCCATATTATTATAGACTTTAAACCATGCATTGCACTGAATTACTTTATTACTTACATTACATTACTTGCATTAATTACTTTATCACTGGTGATTTTGATGACATCCTGGTGTGGTGCAAGGTCAATTCTTAGCCAAGCATTTTGGATAGAGAAATATATTAGATTTGTTGGTTGGTTTGACAAACTATAGATAATATAATAGTTGATAGATTTCACTACAGTGAATTATAATAACTTATTCACATTTGAAATAGCAAAAAAAAAAAAGATTTATAAAAATGTTTTTTTCCAAACATTTCTTGATAAAAACATGCATTTTCAAACTTGCTTTGAGATTTTTTAAATTAATTTCATTACATAAATAGTATGACATCTAGTCTTTCACGAACTGTGTTAAAAGATATATTCAAAACATTTCTTATTTTACACAGGCTGTTGAACAATTATACCTCTAGTTAATAAAAGTAATTGGTGTTTTAGATGCCAAATTTCATGAATTTCTCAACAAAAATGTAATTACATTTTTCTGTATTCATTGTGTATAAAGTAAATGTAAAATTATATGCTATTTATTTCTACTTTGACAATCTAATAAATATTTTTTAATATCAAAAGGTAACTGAAAGATTCAGGTGAGAAAAGCACAGAAAATTGTGAATAATAATTTTTCTACTTAACGTGTACTTAATGTTATTTCATAGTCTCATATGATCTGGCCAGAACTATTAATATATATATGTATATATATATTAAAAAAAAAAATAAAAGTCCATCTGAAGATGGACTTTATTTTTAATTAAACCATACATTTCACTTGATACCTATTCCCTACTATGTCCATTCTTGTTTCTTCCCCTCTTCTAACATGCTAACTAAAGAAATTGCCATATTTTAAATAAAATGTATCAGACTTGTGTTTTTGTTCACCAAAATATATTTTGAAGCATGTATTTTTGAAGCATGAAGCACCAGTACATTAGGCTTCTTGCTTGTTCTGATATTTACATTTGACTGGAGAAATTCAAAACTCATCTGTGAATGATTTAGGTGACTAAATTATAGATTTTCTTAGTGAACGATCTTAAATTACTTACTACTTACTTGGATTTGGTCCTGAACTGCTACAATCAGAAATAACTCTGATCCTGCTGACCGCTTTTTTACTTGAGAGAGAACTGTTGTTGTTATTATTATTATTATTATTAAGGTTTTATTGAATAGTTTGCTTTTAATAGCTTGCTTCCATTAATATTACTTTGTCTGTCACCTTCCTGATATCTGGCAAAGATAAATGCTATGCATTTCAGAGACAGAAATACTTCCTAAGAAACAAACCCTTGACTTGGGTTATCTGAGGAAGCCTTTCATCCATATGCCATTTTGTCATATGGCAAAACAGGCCCTCAAAACAAGGCTTCAGGTGGAAGACGGCACATTATGTGCCATTAAACAGCTGCATGTGTGTGGCATTCATAAGGTCTGAAGAATGCTGTATAACTGTGCTTGGAAGAGCTGAGATGCCAGGACGGAGACTAGAGCGGGGGAATAAAGCTTCATAAACACATCCAGTGCATCTGTTTCTTGAATCTGTTTTGATCTGTAACAGGTGTATGTACTTCATGTGAGACTGGGCTTCAGGAGCCCTTGAATCATTTCCTTGGCAACCTGGAGATCAAGTGTGGTTTTAGTTGACTTTCTCCCTCAGAGGAACCTCTCATTCATTAGATTAGGGTGGCTCCATAAATAGCCATTCTTTGTACAACTAGAGAAAAGGAAGGTCTTCAAACAGCAAGTAATCTACCTGTACATTTAGTATTTTGTAAGCTTCCCTGGGAGTGCTATGTTTTCATCCTCTCCCAAACTGTATATACAGAGTTGCAAGCTCATATGCCTCTAGATGACTGAATCATCTAGTTCCTTGGAGCCTCCAAAGAGTTGAAGTAGTCATTACACAGCTGAATGAACCAGGTTGTGAAGCATAAGAGGTCACATCCATTGGTTTTTACTTCATCTCTCTCCGATATTTTTGCCAATGAGCTGAGGGAGAGCTCAATGCAACCTGAGCAGAGTGATGAGGTCCGTGGGGAGGTACTGGTATAACTATGAGGACATGTTGGTTTAGTTTTCATTCTAGCAGTAAAAGAGGTCACTTACAAGTATGTTCAAAAATAGCAGCCAACCTGGGTATAAAGAACCAGAAATGTGCTAGAGAATGTTTTACATGATTGTTCATTAGCAGGTTGGCAAGAATATCCAAATAAACATTTATCTACTTGATACTGACCAAAGTAGCTTTAAATATAGGACAGAACAGCACAAATGGCAGTTATTAAAGCTCAAATTTTGGCTTCTAACAAAAAACTTAACATATAAGCCATTAATTTTTTATATGAAAGGATATATTATTCTCAGTTCTGTTCATCAGGTAATTACCTAGCAGTTTCCAAAGGGAGAATTAAAAACACCAACAAATTCCCCACTATTTGTAAGAACCAGGTTTGAACTTCCTACACACTTAAGCAAGTATCTTCAATGTATGTTCTGGGAATGGATTTATATGTTCAGAGTAGTTCATATCTGTCTTTTTTTTTTTTTTTTTTTTTTTTTTTTAAATAATCAGAAACACAAAAGAATAACACTATTATTTGTATCATTGCAGTGAAAAATTAGTTGGCAAACTGGCATAATCGTATCTCATGTTAAGAGTCATAGGATAACAGAATGATAGACTCATTTAGGTGGGAAAAAACCTTCAAGATCATCAAGTCCAACCATCATTCTGACCGACCAAGTCCCATCACTAAACTATGTCCCTTAAATTCCTCCAGGGATGGGGACTCCATTACCTTCTTGGGAAGCCTGTTCCAATGCTTGACCACCCTATCTGTGAAGAAATTCTTCCTAACATCCAAAATAAGCCTCCCCTGGTGCAACTTGGGACTATTTCCTAGTGTCCTATCACTTGTCACCTGAGAAAAGTCAGACACCCTCCTTGCTACAACATCCTTTCTAGTAGCTGTAGAGACCGATGCGAGCACTGTGGAAAAACAATGTCAAACACTTTACTGAAATCCAAGTAAAAAACATACACAGATTTTCCCTCATTTCCTAATTGTGTCTCTTTGTCAGAGAAGGAGATCAGGTTAGTCAGGCAAGACCTACCCTTCATAAACCCACACTGGCTGCTCCTAATCACTTGAATGTTCCGTTATGTGCCATATGATGACATTCAAGGTGATCTCCTCCATAACCTTTCCTGATACTGAGGTCAGACTGACAGGCCTGTAAATCCCCAGATCCTCCTCCCTGTAGACTGGAGTCACATTTGCCAACCTCCAGTGAACTGAGACCTCTCCGGACAGCCATGATAGCTGGTAAATTATTGAAAGTGGCTTGGCAAACACTTCCACCAGCTCTTTCAGTACCTTTGGGTGAATACTGTCTGGTCCTGTAGACTTGTGAACATTCAAAACATGTAGAAGGTCCCTTAAAGTTTCCCATCTATCCCAGCACTCCAGCCACATGAGTCATCCCACCGTATCTCACTGAGGCTAATGTTATGACAGCACTAAGACTGGCCTAAAACTTCCAGTTCTGCTTGTCTGTTTCCCATGGTGTGTGCATTCATGTAGAGTCATTTTAGTTTGGCCCCTAATTTTATTGATCTAAGTGGCTGGAATTCCTTTATGCTGTCCTTCATGTGCTCTCTTGCTGATATCTGATCCTCTTCCTGACTCTGGGCATCTGTTGCTTGTGTTGGAATCAAACCAGTAAGAGTTGGCTCAGTCAACACCTGCATCTCACCAGACATGATGGGTCCCTTCTCTGCAGTCCCCAGAGAAGTTCTGCAAGGGCACCTCAGGCAATGAGGGAAGTCTTTCTGCTGATCCTTGCTGTAACAAGCTTCCATTCCTCTGTGTTTTCAGTATCAGTCCCTTTGTGGTCTTGAGAGGGAGTTTCTGGCTGTGAGTGCAAAGCAGACTGTGCATGGAAGCACCTGTCTAACTCCATCTCAGCTTTCTTGACACTGTGCAGACTGCTCACCAGCTCCTGCAGCCACCTGGTGGAGGAGGTCATCCACCTGGGAACACTTTTTGCAAGCAGGTTTGCTCTCTGTCCCTGCCGCAAGAGAAAGGTCTAGGCATTTCCTGCTGTCCAACGTCTGCACTGAAGCCTCTCCCTTCAGCAGCTCTGTCTGTGTGGAAGTGTCAGACAGCACTTGCATAGATAAAGGAGACACCTCAGCTGGTGCTGCAGCTTTTACTCAAAGACAAGTGCCCAACATCTTGTCTAGGCAACAGTTATTAGAGTTTGCAGGGTGAATGTGCAGAGTGGATGGCCCTTCTGATGTGCCTTTCTGCATGAACTGGTGTGCAAACTGCTGCACCCTCCATGTCCCTGTTTGCACATCCTGGCTGCAGCACTCCTGGCCACCGGGACTCTCTTAGGGCTGCCTTTTCTACAAATGGGGTTAGCCACCCAGGCCTTGTCAGCTGCTCTCATGCTCTTTAAGCTACTGGTGGGGCTCTCTACTATCCCAGGGTTTTTCTGGCTTAGAAAACCACCCTGTACACCAGCTACTGAACAGAGCAGTGTGCCTCTCCATGTGACATGTTCTCAGTACTGATTCAGTACGCAATTCTGTAAATGGAATAAAAGACTGGAAAAGTGATTATCATATTTAGTCTACGTATTAGTTCTAACTAAAAACCAAACATTTTTAGCTGATTATAGGAGATCATACATGTAAGTTATGAATGCAATGGATAGGTACATTGCCCCTGGATTTCTTAGCCAGAGTATGCTGCCAAATTTTCATTAATTCTTATCCTGAAAACTCACAAGCATCTCAGAATAAATAAATAAATAAATGTGTAAAGTAAATCCTCCAACTCTGCTCCTGCTAAAATGAATTTGTGCTTTCAATCAGATAGTGATACCACTACGCAGATAAGCAATCACAGATAAATTATACTTGCAAATTGTGTTGCAAAAAGGATGGGCACTCAACTGAAAATTTACCGGGGTAGTTTTATCTAGCTATTATAGCTTCTTCAGTTCTTCATGGCAGTTTGTTACATGAAACGTCATAGTCTTGTATATATGACAGCCTCTATAGTAAGGTTACCTAACACTTACCAATATAGAGAAACATGAAGCTGCTTTATTGTTCTTTTTCCTCTCAATGAGTATAGACTTCAAATATGACACCAGTATTTTAAACATGAAATTTGTAGCAGAAAAATTACTTTTTCTATTCCATGAAAATCCATTTCAGTTCTGATGAGTTACAAGCTGTCAGAAACTGTCATTTCCTAACTGTGGTTTGTGCAATATGATCTTTTTTTTTTTTTTTTTTTTTTTTTTTTTTTTATGAAAAAAGAATTCCCAGAGCTGATCACAGGGTGGTCCCATAGCATCTTGCATTAATATTTTGGACAGGCAAAACTGTAGACAAAACACAGTCTTCTCATCAAAGAGCAGGAGAAGTTACATGAATTGTGGATAGAGCTCACATATGGACATTAAATACTCCCAGAAAAAATCCAGGCTTTCTCACTGAATAAACCTTAAAATAACCATTTCTACTTTCAGAACCTACTGTCCTCCAGCTGGGAAGAAGGTGGTTTCATTATCATGTCCTGCACTTATTGATAATCTTTCCATCAGTTAATAGAAAGCTCTATGAAGCTCTCTATTATTATTATTACAGATATGCAGAAAGTGGCCGACACAAAGAATCAAGAGACACTGACTTTTTCAGACTTCCAACTGAAAAATTTTATAACATAGAGATCAAATAAAATGAGCTTCTATGAGGAAAACCATAATCTCTGCCAGTGAATTCTCAGAAACATCAACTGTACCTTCATCTGTGCCAGTTTCAGTCTGCAGAGATGCTCTTCAGGTTTTATATAAGCATTGCTTTAGTGTGTAGTGTGTAGTTTCCAAGGACAGCTTCACACAGGACAAACAATAAGGGACTGTTTTTAGGGTTCAGAAATTGAGCTGGTAAAGTAAAAAATCTGATGTAAATAATAACTATATTATCTACTTATTCTTAATGAAACCTCAGAAGTATTATAGACAAGAAAATAAGTATGTAAGTCTAAAGTTACCTCCCTCATTAACAGGCCATAATAGAAAGAATATTTCTAGTGCTTTGGTCATGTATGCATTTAGGCAGATAAAATTCCATGATCTTTTGCCTCATTCACATGCTCCCTGACTCATTTAGTGCACAGAATGAGCTAAATCAAGGAGTAAATCAATGTTTTGTAAATAAACATTGAAATGTTTATTTAATAAACATTTATAAATGAATAAATGAATGAGTAAATAAATGAAACTGCTACATACAGGAGATGTGTGCCAAAGCATTGGAAACTGTAAAGTCTGAAGAAAAAGTAAGAAGAGAAATGGGGAGAAGAAAAAGAATTAATAGCTTAATCAACCAGATATTCCCGTTATGACCTATATTTATCCTGAGCTTGCTAGCAAGTTCCCCTTAAATGTTAGTTAAGTCACTTAAGTCGAGACATTTGCAGATGACTAATACCTGGATTTTGGTTTCAAAAACACTAATTAGAACTAAGGAAAAAATTGAACTGGTTTCATAAGAGACATCAAGATTTTGATTTTTTTTTTCACTGACCCAAATTAAGAATGAAATTTAAATATGGAAAATTAGCCAAAGAAATGTTGAAAAGTGATTTGAGGTGAAGCAAAATGTGTGTTTTTCTCACTTTGTACTTAATATGTTGTTGTTATTTTTGTTGCATCTGAAAGAATTATACAATTAATTCTATAACAGCAAAATATCTTTCAGGCACTTTGCCTACTTGCTGCAAATTAATAGCTGAATTCTAGGGCAAGTGTCATATCCAGCTGCTTAAGAGGCAACATGGTGTATAAAATGAAGACATTCAGGGATGGGGGGAGGGTTTAAAATAAAACAAAATAAAATCACAACTTTTATGTGAGGAGTTACATTTACCAGCTAATGCTGAGAATTAAAGTTATTGGGCATTATACTTATTTTCAACTCCAAAACTTTGCAAGTATGGACATCTTTTAACAAAGTATTATAATACTTTTTTCGCTATTCTGTTACACCATAACAGACACCTAAAAAAAAGTCATTGAGTTGAACTGGACTTTGTTTCTGAAGATCATTTCTCATTGTGATGCCCCTACTCCTCTTCCTTCCTCCCTCCCTCACTCCCTCCCTCGCTCCTTCCCTCGCTCCCTCCCTCGCTCCCTCCCTCCCTTCCTGCCTTCCTCCCTCCCTCCCTTCCTTCCTGCCTTCCTCCCTCCCTCCTTCCCTCCCTTCCTTCCACTTTTTCTTCAGCTATATCTTAATACTCACTATCCTACCAGTTTTTTTTTTTTTTTACAGTAATCAGTAATTGTCAGACAGTAAAATCATGAAATTAACTGGAGCATCTGTTTCTTTTTTTCACAGTTGTTATTCTTGCTTTTATGGGACTCCACACTGGGGCCTTCAGGTCACTGGTCTCCTTGGAGATATTCAAAACCATCTGGACATGGTCATGGGCAATTGACTCTAGCTGGCCTGCAGGGGGCTTGAACCAGATGACCTCAAAAGTCCCTTCCAACCTCAACCATTCAATGATCTTGTGATCCTGTGAAACTGAAAAGTAACTGAATCTCCAGAACAGATAAAGATATGTGAGCTTCAGGTTCCCTATAAAGATTTATAAATTTATAAATTTATCAGAGGTAGTGCACAAGAATGAATAAAGAAAAATATTTTCCTAAAGAGGTAAGAAATGTTTTGGGATGTCAGGACCTGGACTCACCAAACACTGATGAGTGAAAGAAGTGGTTTTTAAATTCAAAAAGAAGAAAGAACAACTGTGAACTGAGATCGGACATAGGGGAACACAGACAAAATTTTCAGGATAAATGCTCAGTGCAAGTCAAATGTATAGCAATTTGGAAAGAAATTCATAACAGTAAATTGAAATTACATTTTGTATTTGTATGGGCTAAAATTCTGCTTTACCTGTGTGTTGTTAGATTTCAAAGCACTCAGTAAAAATCAAGTTCCAAACCACGAGTACTTCAGAGCTGCTCATGCACTCGAGCATGTAGAATTTTTTGCTTGTCATCTGTAAATTTTTCTCAGAGCAAGGCTCTAAGCAAAACAGCTGAATCTTTCATTGGTGTGAATGAGTGAGTCTATTCTAGATTCCAGGAGATTAAATAAATAAATAAAAATAAATAGACCATTGACAACTGTTAGAGGTATGAAGCCACTATTGCACAGATGGATTACACCTATATTTGAAGGTTGAGTATTTCTATTCAGAAGAATAAGATAAAATCTCTGCTGGGAATTTGTGTAAAGTTATTGAGGAAGAAAAGAAAGAGTTTAAAAAAAAAAAAAAAAAAAACATTCACTAGTCTTCAGGTATTGTTTTTGTTTTAGCCTCATTCAGGATCTAACTTTTACTGGCAGCAGTAGTAGGGTGTAGGTAAAAGATCTCACAGCCAGAACCAAACAACTTCAAAGTAAATATTTGTTGTTGTTGTTTTAACAGTATTTATGAAGAAATTATCCTGAAAAAATAATATGTTTGTACCTATATAAATAGTTATAAACAAACAAACAGATTTTAAATTACATTTCTAGAAAACTATGTTTAAATTGTGTGTATAGATAATATATATACAGAATATAGGCAGATTTTCTTTTTTACTCTATCTGGATGTCTGATTGATGAATATCTATTTTTTCTATATTTTTAGTGGCAAGGAAAGTATAGAAATCGCTATTGGCTTTCTCTTAACACTTAGCCTCACAAAGATGTCATTTTTAAAGAAGATTTTCTAATGATATGTCTAGTATTCTACCAGACAATTACTAAGTTTAATACTATAAAAAATGCAGTATTTTCATTCAGCAAACAAAGGAAAGATAAATATCTACAGCTGAGTAAAAAGCTAAAATAGAAGTAACGCATATCAATGAAAATGTGTAAAACCACAGCTTATTATTTGATAAGCATCCTGTCATCAGAGCTCAGAACAGATGTCTCCAGGGTGATCAGAGATACGTGCAACTGAACTGAACTGAGACAAAAAGTATATCTTTACTGAAGTTAGTTATAAGTATTACTAATGTAAGTGAAACACCTTTTAAGAACACCAAAACCAAGGATACACCACTCCCCCCTCCCCACTTACCTTTGTCTTCAGTACGTTGAAAAACAGAATGAAAAGAACATATCTAAATAAATAAATATGTATATAAAATCTACCCCCAAAATTACAACAATAACAATAATAGTTTTCTTTCCAGTTTTCTAATTTGCTGTTTGAGCTTTCAGGAGCACCTTTTACTGAACAGATATGAGTGTTTACATAAAAATGGAATGTAATCTAATTTATAAATTATGCTATTATTTGTTTGAATATATATATACATATATATATATATATACACATATATATGTACTAATCTTTCTAGGCATCCTTTAATCCCATATAAATTCTTGCATATTGAATTACAGGATATTGCTTCTCGATGTTTAGAAGACAATGGAAGATGCTAGATGTGATGGTGAACATCCCAAGTGAGACTAGCAGTTATCAAATAAAGCAAGTCATACAGCCAGGACTTTAGAGAAAACATAAGGAAACAGGCTTACCCCAATATCCCAAACTATTGAAGGGCATGTTTCATGTGAGAAATCAGTGTCTTATAGAATATGAATAGATAAATACAGCTGTAAAAATTTTCTTTTTAAAAAAAATGAAAATCAAGAGATTCAGTAAAAATAAACAAGTGCTTGATGTGCTTACTCAGTGCATTTATCTACAATGCTAAATACATGAGAGTTTATTTTATTTCCAAGAACTTTCTTGAGGGGTGAGCTTCATAAACTACACAGTACTTATTTTCATGAAAACACACACACATGGATAGGATTATCTGGTATAATGAAAGTTCATATTCTAGTTTTCTTCAAATACCTTTATTTTTGTTCTGAATCTCTTTCCAACAACTGGTATAGTCAAATACATATAAATATGCAGAATTCCTTCATTGTGTAATGCTGTTACTAGCATGCACTGAATAACTTACTGTATTACAATCCAACTTTTTAATTATGTCATGAAATAAACTTTGTTCTATGTTATTAAACAAATTAGCAAAATATGACCACTCACTAAATAAATCAGGCAGTATAATTAAGCATAAATAGCTTCTGGTACTAACCTAATCTGTTTAGATAGCAATTTATTATTATTATTATTATTATTATTATTATTTTCATTTCTCTTGCTAAGCAGATAGCTCTGGCAGTTCAGGAAAGGGTTTGGCATCTTCTTCCTTTTCACTGGAAATTAATATCAGTTATCTGAAAAGATCATATATATTGGCTTTTCAAAAACAAGCTAGTTTAAAATAACTTATTTGAACAGAGAGGCAAGGTATGAGAGGCTTTCAAAAAAATACAATCCCTCAATCACAAAATGAAATACAGGCTGGATGGAGAATGGATTGAAAGCAGCTCTGAGGAGAAAGACTTAGGGGTGTTGGCTGATGAGAAGTTCAACATGAGACAGCAATGTGCACTTAGATACTTTTTATTTTTTATTTTAAATTATTTTTGGAAGGCTGAAGTAGAGTGTAATTGAAGTCTCAGATCCCTTGTTATTTGGTCTAACTACCTATTATTATTTAGCTATTATTATTAATGATATTAATAATCAATTGCAAGGTACTGGATTGCAGTGGCCAGAAGCTGTAGCTCCAGTCATTATTTTTGTTTCTCCCTGAAGTCCACAGAGCTGCATGATGCATATCGGCTCCATTTCATGTTGAATGCCATTGTTACAGTTCTCTTACCTGCAGGTGAATCATAGCAAAATTAAAGCAAACAATGATGACAAATCATAGAATGGCTTGCATTGGAGAAGATCATCTAATTCCAAACACCCTGCCATGGACAGAGACACCTCCCACTAGACCAGGTTACCCAACACCACATCCAGACTGGCCTTAAATACTTTCAGGGATGGAGCATCCACAACTTCTATGGGCAACCTGTGCCAGTGCCTCACCACCTTCAAACTAAATAATTTCTTCTTTATATGTAAGTTAAATCCATCCTCTTTTAGTTTAAAACCATTACTCCTTGTCCTATCATTACACTCCCTGACAGAGTCCCTCCCCAGGTTTCCTGTAGTCCCCCTTTAGGTACTGGAAGGCTATAAGGTCTAGAGACTATAAGGCCTCCTCAAAGCCTCATCTTCTGCAGGCTGAACAATCTCATCTCTCATTCTGTCTTCATAGGAGAGGTGCTCCAGACCCTTAATAATTTTCATGGCTGTCCTCTGAACTCATTCTAATTCTTCCTTGTCCTTCTTGTTCTGGGGGCTCCAAAGCTGAATGCAGTACTCCAGGTGGGGTCTCACAAGAGCAGACTAGAGGTGAAGAATCACTTCCCTTGACCTGCTGACCATGCTTCTTTTGATGAAGCCCAATTATAGGAAAATTTCTGATTATAGGAAATGTTAGTATTTCTAGTAGGAAAATATTATCTATGCCTTTCTCTGGAAAAATACCAACAGATTCTGATAAAAAATAAATAACCGGTAAGTCTTTCATAACCTTATAGAATATAAAACCTGGACTCTTCAAATTTCATTCAAATATGGAGAATTGAATGGAGAATTTCTTCTTCACACACACAGGGGTATACATCTTCCCTTTTCTCTGCATAGGGTACTTCCCTAACTACATTGCTGCATCTGCTCTTATTAAAGTCAAAATTATTTTCCTGTATGAAATTATACTGATTTTTCAAACAAGCAAACACATAAACTCCTTGATTTCTATTAAAAATAAACTCCTAAAAAGTGTCTTGCTCTCTTAGTTTTTATTCTTTTCAAAATTCTGGAAACACTTTTTTTTTTTTTTTCTTTCTTTCAAACTGTTATTGATGTTTGTTGTTGTAGCTAATATGTACAACTCAATTTTGAAAAACATATTTTTCCCAGGTAACTGATGCTTAATAAAAAAAAAAAAGTCCATGTTTGTGGTCTACAGGAGCACTCACATTCACATTGTGATTTAAGCTGGCATGAGTATGTGTGGCTTTAGAAATAACTTGGTTTGCAATGAACAGCAAATCCCCCACTGTGTAATTCTGTTTCTGCAAAGTGCTGGACTATCAAAGCTTGCAGCCAGACGGCATAGCTTATATTAATGCCTTACGTCTATGGAATGGACTAGTCTATGCAACCCTTTTGATTACCTTCCTTCTAGGATCATTGCAGTCTTAATTTAGTGAAAATATTACTCCTCCATGAACAATGATTCTCATTGTCCCACCTTTTGTTTACCCGTGTGCAATATCTATTTCTCAAACTTTTCAATGTGTCAAACGACTACGCAAGCCCAAACACCACTCCCTGTCAAGGTCTCTAGGGAGTCTGAAATTACAAAGTAGTTAAGAAATGAGATAATGTGATTACTCAGGTCTGTGTAGAAATAAGTCTTATGTTCTATTTCCTACAACAAAAAACTATGTCTAAAAAGTTCTTAGTTGCTACCCAGAGCAATAGGTACTAAGGTAACTGTTAGTCTTAGTAATGGCTGGATCTTCGAATTCATCTAGAAATCTATTCATATGGCAATGGATATATCTATTGAATGAATCTATTCATATGGCCTAGCACAGCTGGAAAAAAACATTTTAGTTTCTGACAAAGTGTTTGATTAGTCATTTATAAATACCAAGTGTTAACTAAAATGTTGTTGCTTCCAAAAAACAAACAAAAATTCTGACAAGGCATATCTGTAGCACCAATTCAATTGGCCAATGTGCAGTATTTCTGCTCTTCTCCAAGAGTTGACTTCTGTTTACTTTTGAATTTGAAATCACATTATGGGAAAAGAAAATAAAGTAAAAAAAAAAAATAAATAAAAAAGCTCCTTGTGCTCTTAGAAGATGTTAATCTCATCATGACTAACATCATTCTAACACTACATTTCTGTGCAACTATATCAGCCTTCTCTTTTACAAGCCTCTTTTCGTAGATTTACACAAATATTCAAAAATATCTTAAAGGCTAACCCAACTTTCTAAAGTTCTCCAGGAATCTTATTATTTTACTGTCTTTGCTTCCAAATTACTTAGGTGTGTCTTTGTAAACATTTATAGTTTAACATTTATTAAGGGAAATCTTATAATATTGCCAGTAATTGCTGATGTTAATATATGAGAACATCCAAGAACAGTAAAAATTAACATAAACAGGGAAAAAAAAAAAAAGTTCAAATGAAAGATGATGAAAGATGAGTAAAAATTAGCTTTAATGTTGTGGTTCACATACCACATATAGCAGATATAAAAGTCTGTTAAAAAGTGTCACAGCCAGTGATCACCATAATATATTGCAGAGTAAGTTTGACATGGTGATCTGCTGTGACCCACAAAATCTTCAGATTCTTTTAACATCATGAGAAAATGAGTGCACCAATCACAGATGAGCAGAATAAGGGTGGAGCAGGAGAGAAGGACTGACCAAGATAGAACACTTCCCCCCCCCCCCAACATATATATATATGAAGCTAAATTCTCATGAGTCTTGCTTAAATGATTATAAAATTAAACAGACATTATTTAGAGACTGGGGCTAACTGAAGGCTATTGATGTCTTTCATTTGATTTAAGGAAGTGTTAGTTTGGGGCAATTAATTATTACTTAATTATATGGGCTATTGAAAGATTCCTAATGAAATCAAATTTCTCCATTAAATATAATCAGATTAATAAATAAATTTAAGAGCGCAGTTTGCATTATTTTGAGACTTTCTTTCTACCATAGATTTTTCTGTATGTATTGCTTGGATTTACAAAAGTCATAGAAGAATCACTGTATATAATAGTTACACCTCACTAAAAATAAACTATAATCACCAATAAAAATAATTAATCTTTAAAAGGAACTTTACCATATTTGACTGCTTTGTAACTTGTAGTTTGACAGAAGTTAGGTGGCCAAGCAAAGACGCTCTTGGCAAATATTGCTCAGAGACAAATTGGTTCTCAATTACTTTTAAGCAGAGCAGTTCTGAGGGCAAACAAAATAATTGCCTAAATGCCCAGGTGACAGCGTTTGCACTGGACGCCAACATAATTAAGGTAATAGTGCAAGCCAAGCAGATTTCAGAGAAGAGACATTTAGCTTTCCCAATTCCTCCTTGGCCTGAAAACAAACAACCAAACAGAAACTGTTTGTCTTCTGCATTACAGCTTTCTATAAATTTTTAAAGATAAGAAATTTCAAATGATGGTAGCTTTAATCTGGATTGTATGTGATAAAAACAGCGTTGTGTACTATTACCTAAACACAAAAACTTCAAAATATACTCCACTGTTTTTCTTCTACATTCTGGTAAATCACAGTTACTCTAATTTCTACACAATATCAAAATCAGAAAATACCTATAGAACATGAAGAAAACCCTTAAAGAGATCTTTCCCTTGAACGGATTATAGAGTGCATATTCTTTATTATTAATTCTGCACTCAAAATACTCTTTATTAAAATGCTCCAATACCATATTTTTATTCCAATAAATTAGTTTTTCTTCTTCCTATGTTCTTATACTCATATATAGTTATATTGTTTATATTCTTCATGTATTATTTCCATATTTATTTAGATTATATAACACAGAAGTACTTACATAGTTTTAAACATTTTAAATATATCCAAAATGTTCTTCTCCATCTCTATTTTCTTATATATTTCTTTTTCGTTAACATCATGTATTGTTTTCCTGTAAACTGTTTGTACAATCTGAACTGAAGATGTAAGAGCTGAAGAAGTTTTATGTCAGCCTAGGCAGATAAAAGTAAACTTGATTTGTGTGTTGGAAATATTTGTGAGATATTCATGGATATATAAGTTCTGGAGATGAAAATATTATGTGATAAATGATTAAGTCCCAAATAGGATTTTTGTGATTTATTAAGCGAATAGAGGCAAGCAAACAGCGCTGGGTGCACCGGGAGTCTCTGCTCTACCAGGACGCACACCTGTTACATCAGGTGTCTGATTTTTATGCTCCTAGACTAATACATATTCATCACTATTCCTAGAAAAGGCGTGGTTATTATAATTAGTTCCTGGAATCCAAACCCTCTCTGGACGCATGCATATCAGTCTCTGGGGGTCTCTTGTGCTGAAGGCTCGTAGTCTTCCTCCCAGGCTTTGTCCTTCGGTCGTCCTTCAACTCCCCCTTTCTCCTTATTTGGTGGATCTCTTTGCTGGTTATCAGAAGCTTGCGCAGCGTCCCATGCAAAAGTCTGCAGTTTCCTAAAAAAATCCTTGGTCCTCTTATCTCCCAGACTAGAGTCTCAATGTTCGCCCTTCAAACCCTCTATTTACACAAATGGCTGGATCGTTCCTTTGCATGATACAAGAACTATGTACACTAATCACTCTGTTTTTCTTAAATAGGAGCTTATATTTCATCATGCAGCCCTAGCATTGTTCCATACTGACACGAATCAAATAAACACATTTCACAATCCCCCATTTCTTTTTTTTTCATGGTATTGATTCATGTTTTTATTATTATTATTATTCAATCCAGTCAATACTTGCCAAATTGGTACCAATTTTGGATCCTCTTTTGTTTTTATTATCATCAGGGAATGGGTTTTCCCTTACCCTGGTTCTGAGTCAACAGGTACCACAGATATTTGCATTCCTTGTATAACCGAGTGTATTAGTCTGGTAAAACAGGGTATTAAACATGAAATTACTGAATTATTAATCAACCCTCCACGTATTCCCAATACATCTATCCTGACTCTAGTAAGCCAACCACCACCCATAAAGTCCCTCCATAATTCTCTTAAATTGATGTCATTCCAAGTTTGAACTGGGACATGTGCAGTTTTCTTCATTTCTTTTTACAAGTTCATTCACAGCTTTTCCTTCATCATCAATATCTAAACAGCAGTTACTTAAGGTTAAATTTTCCACAGACTCCTCCTTCTTGTGCTAGCAACTAATCTAAAGCTAAGCAATTTTGATACAAAGCAGTTCCCATCTTGGTATTTTTTTTTGCAATTAATCCAAGTGCATCTCCGGTTTTATTCACAACTATTTCTACTACAGCTTGCAACCTAATTATTCTATTAAGCATATCTATTGGGGTCCTATAGCCCCAGGATCCGTACTCCAACAAGCACAACCCCAATTTGAGAGTCTGCAGTAATGATAACTCAGGTCCCATGGGTAATCTCTTATCCAATCAGCGTAACACGTAGAAGTCACTGTTTCACCCTTTCTAGGACAAATGTACTTGGGCTGGTTACTATATCTCTTCCAGCTCAGGCTTCCGCAATCAGTATATGGGTCTTCATCTATAATATCACAGGCATCAAAGGTTATTGACGCTGAGGTATTCAGGGTGGTTATAATTACACTTGTTCCAATTAATTTCTCTGCATAGAGCATACTGAGTTAGGTTAAAAATGCAGCTTCCACTTTTCTGGCCTTTACAGTCATAGCCAGTATGATACACCAATGTCTGGGAGCTCAAGCATCCTTTTCTAGTTGACTGCAGTTGTTGGCCATAGCTTGGGCCAAGAAACTCACCCCAAGTAGGACTAGAAGAGGTACAGTAAGGGCCATAGTGCTCAGCGGTCACAGCCCGAAGGGGTTGCAGCCCTTGGCAGACCTTCCTAGCCACAGCACCAGTTCCCTATCCAGTCTTGCTCTTTTCCCTAATCTTAAAGGGGTGTACATTGCAGATGTACCTTCTCGGTACCTTCAGGGGATAACGCTTAACTGATCCCTGTTATTGATAAATCTCTTCCCTTAGTAGGTATCTATTCAAGAGGTTCTTTGTTTACTAATTTTACAGGAGTAATTACAATAAATTTAGAGTAATTACAATAAAGGAGTAATTACAATAAAATTCCCACAGCAACTTAGCTTATGCTCTTTGATGAAGGCTTCTTCAAGTCCATCTGTTAGTTTCTCCTGGTTCCAATGCTACTTTCCACTCTTCCACTGCACCTTTTACTCATGACATATGCCCATCCTTTTTCAGCAGTTCTCACAGCTGTTTCCTTGTTAATAGATAACAACTAATAGATAACAGTTAATAAATATCAGCTGTTTTCTTTTTAATAAAACAAGAAAAGGTCCTTCCCAGAGGGGAGATAAGCTTTCTTCTTTCCATGTTTTTATTAGAACCCTATCTCCTGGTTTTAACTGGTGAATCGCAAATCCTAAAGGTGGTGTCTGAGCCATCATCCCAGTTTCTCTTAGCTCTTTTAATCTTCTACCAATGGTAATTATATATTTCTGGATACTACGATCCTCAACTACATTGTTCCCTAAGGGCATCCCTTGAGAATAAGGCATGCCATATAACATTGCATATGTTGATAATCCAGTCTCACTGTGTGCTTTAGTTCTAATGTTTAAAAGTGCCAATAAGCATTTAGTCCAGGGCATTTGTGCCTCGATTAATTATTTAGCCAACTGTTGTTTTATTGTTAGATTCATTCTTTCTACTTTCCCCGAGCTTTGTGGGTGCCACGGAGTGTGGTATTCCCACTGAATGATTGACATAATAAATTTATTATTTTAGAAGTAAAGTGTGTGCCCTGATCAGAATCAATGTACTGGATTATCCCATATCTAGGTACTAAGTGTTCTAATAACATTTTTACCACCGTTCCAGAGAACAAGCAACCCAAAACAGCAAGGCATTTGAATCACCCCTCTCTGTTCCCTCCTCCAAACTCTTTACATTCCTGATGTTATCACCAGCCACGGGGCTTGTCGACCCCCATGGCCACACTCCCACATCTCCCCCTTCTTTAACATAAAAAAGCATGATTAACACAAATTAAGAAAGCACGATTAACACAAACTAAAACACAGAGAAAAACTACCAGGCATACTAATTCTATCTTTAACAAACTTTGTAACCACATCCCTGGGAAAGGCAGGTACTGAGTGCTGCCCAGGCAGGGGGGGGGTTTGGCTGCCCCTCCAGCTCCTGGAGTCCTTGTTTGTAGGTCCTGCATATGCCAGCTGGACACTCCCAGACGTTGTTTTTTGTTTGAGCTGGAGTCCAAACTGCAGAGGAGGGTGCTGTGATCATGTTAAGGCAGATGATGAGATGGCCGGACAGACTCGTGGTGCTGTCATCCATCTAGGACCGGCTTCTGTTAAAACACAAGCACAACCTCGGACCCCAAGTTACTAGAGTGTAGGGCCCTTCCCAGTAATTGGTGCTGTAATTTTTTATTTTTATTTATTTATTTATTTTTCCATGACTTGTGCTCTTCCTTTAACTGAGTTTCTCCCAGATCTGTCTTCTAGATCTGTTTGTTGCTTTTTCTCCTGCATGGACAGATGCAAGGACCTTCCGTCCATCGATTAAAAAAAAATTAAAAAACATAGGATACTTTATCTATCTTTTCCTAGGGTTCACACCCCTACTCTTCCTTCTTTGTTTTAGAAGCTGTCCTGGTTTAGTTAGGATAGAATTAATTTTCCTCCCAGTAGCTGGTAGAGTGCTATGTTTTGAATTTAGAATGAGACTAATGTTGATAACACACTGATGTTTTAATTGCTGCAGAGCAGTGCTTACACTAAGCCAAGGACTTTTCAGCTCCTCACTCTGTCCTGCCAGCAGGCAGGCTGGGGGTGCAGCAGGAGCTGGGAGGGGACAGACCCAGGACAGCAGACCCAAACTGGCCAAAGGGGTATTCCATACCATCTGATGTCATGCTAAACAATGCATAGGGGTGGCTAGCCGGGTTGGGGGGGCCAGCCACCTGGAGACAGGCTGGGCATCGGTCAGCGGATAGCAAGCAAGTGCACCGTGCACCACCCACTCCGTACACATCATTATTATTATTTTCTGTCCCAATAAACTGTCTCTATCTCAACCCACAGGCTTCAGTTTTTCTCGTTTCTCTCCCCTATCCCATAGAGGGGGGGGAGGATGAGCGAATGGCTGTGTGGTGTTTAGCTGCCGGCCAGGTTAAACCACAACAGAAGCATACATAAATTGATACAAAGGAATACAAAAATATGCATTTTTTGAGAAATTCACATCAGTAATTGTATAAAGCTTTCTTCTGTACTAAGAGGTCCTGAAAGTTTAGGACTAAAACATTAACTTTGTAATGTAATGTAAAAGGGTTATCATGACAGTCCTCAAAGGCCACTATATAGCACACTGACATATTCAAGGCTCTCAGCTTTTATTTCAGTCTGTGTATTCAAGTTTTGAGGTCCTTTTATGATTATGCAAACATCAGAAATATAGTGATATAATAAATGGTACTTATGAAAGCAGAGTTTTAAAGCCAATATTAAATTTTGCAGGCTCAAAACACCAACTTAATATTTAAACAAGTATTTGATACTCCTGTTTGTTCAAAAAATAGAAAGAGTAAATGCACTTACATAAGAATAACTTTTACTTTTCAACAAGCGTGCTCATGTGATTTTTATATTAGTACAAACTTAGAAACAAACAAACAAATCCACCATATGACTTTTTAAAATAAATGATACCAATTCACCTTTCCCCTACTTGAGTACATTACATTAAGGCTTTGAATCATCTGACCCACGATTTTACAGCATTAAAATCGGTGGGTCCACAAGGATGCTGGTATGTCTCACTGAGACTTAGCATAAATAGAATTAAAGCTCACCACCTTAAGGAAACAGAAAATCACATGCTCATGCCTTACCTATATTCCTTTTTGTCTCCAAACCAGAACATAAAGTTTAATAGTAACAGTGTTTCATGGCAGTAGATGAGTACTTTTTAATCAATTATATTTTATTAATTAATATTATTAATTTAATGGCAACATCTTTGGAGAAACTTCCAGTTTTTGTTGTACAACACTGCTTTCTGGTAGTGATTCAGGCATGGGGAGTTCATTCAGTTCAACGTGCTGTAAATATAGCCCCGCTTTTCCCCTTTAATAGTTCCAGGGCTCTACATAGAGCATACAGCTCACAAGCCTGAGCTGACCGTGATGGACTCAAAGGTCCTGATTCCACAGGTTCTAGGTCCTTATTAATTATTGGATATCCTGATTTGACCATTTTATCACATAGTACTGAACCATTTTTAATTTGCTCCCTTTTCTCTGGTCCTGGGTCTTCAATTCTGTCTGACCCATCTAGGAATTTTACTATGGCAATTCCTACAGCCCTTGGTTACCCAGTAAGAGTGTCTTGCAGGGGGACCTATCACCCACCCACGAATCCTATAGGAATCACTTCGGTCCTTCACCGGCCAAGTCCCTCGCGGGAGATTGGAACCGCGGTTAGAAGACCTCCACACTCGCTTCAGAACTAGGTTCCGTCTCAGTCACACTCTTACACACACAGGCAACCGAATCCCACCCAACCGAACGGTACACACTTCAAATACTCACGACTCTGTCGTCTTCGTTCGGATCTTCGCGTGCAGAATTACAGGCAAAATACAATGCTGCAGCCGGCAAGGGAGTTCATAAAAAAAATCTAATTCTTTGCTTGCCTTTATTCAGGTTCAGGATGGTGTTAGTCCCGACCTGACTCGAACAGGAGCCACCAAATGGTGGGGCGCCCCTCCTAGATCAAGTCAGAATTCAGGAACCAAGACCATCCCGGACGAGCCCCCAATTGTGATAAATGATTAAGTCCCAAATAGGATTTTTGTGATTTATTAAGCGAATAGAGGCAAGCAAACAGCGCTGGGTGCACCGGGAGTCTCTGCTCTACCAGGACGCACACCTGTTACATCAGGTGTCTGATTTTTATGCTCCTAGACTAATACATATTCATCACTATTCCTAGAAAAGACAGGGTTATTATAATTAGTTCCTGCAATCCAAACCCTCTCTGGACGCATGCATAGCAGTCTCTGGTGGTCTTTCTGGGGGTCTCTTGTGCTGAAGGCTCATAGTCTTCCTCCCAGGCTTTGTCCTTCGGTCGTCCTTCAACTCCCCCTTTCTCCTTATTTGGTGGATCTCTTTGCTGGTTATCAGAGGCTTGCGCAGCGTCCCATGCAAAAGTCTGCAGTTTCCCAGAGTAGAGTCTCAATGTTCGCCCTTCAAACCCTCTATTTACACAAATTGCTGGATCGTTCCTTTGCATGATACACTAATCACTCTGTTTTTCTTAAATAGGAGCTTATATTTCATCATGCGGCCCTAGCATTGTTCCATACTGACACGAATCAAATAAACACATTTCACATTATTATAAATATTAACCTTAGTTGCATCTCTCTGCATCATTTTGAATGCCATTCAGCAAAATCAGCAAATTCTTGCATTTGACTTTCCATAGGATTGGAAACTATTCCTTATAGTGCCAATTTTAAAGTTAAGAACTGATCTTGCTAAGGAACAAACCCTTGCAAGTTTTCCCTGAAGCACCAGGTATATCTGACCAATGAGAAATAGTGTTTGTTCCTTTTAAAGGTTACGTATTAAGACTGTACCAGAAATCAAGAAGCTATTCCAAGTAGCTGTTTTGAAACTGAAAAGGAGTATGCCAACTTAGACGTAGATAAAGAAAATCAAAGGGTTCAGAGAGACTGAAAAGAATGAAAGTCAATAGCTTTCCTAAGCTTGGAAGAAGAAAAAGATAACTTATAAAATTGGATCACTATTTTTTTCCTCTGTATTTATCATTTTATCTTTTTTTTTTTTTTTTTTTTTTTTTTGTAATGTCCTACACAAGGGTATGTGTCACCTACAGCCATCACGAATATGTCAACAACAAGCTATGTCAAACCAATCTAATTTCTTCCCATGACACAGGAACAGGCCTTGTGGCTAGACACACACAGACACACAAATATCATATCTTGAATCCGGTGGGGGTTTTTGATGCTATCTCACATGACATTCTCTTATTCAAGTTCATGGTCCAGAGGAAGCTGCTGTAACAGAGTTAAAAATTATTCCAAAAAGATAATAGTACCACTGCTTCACTAGAGCAATGAAAGGATGACTAAACCAGCAACATATATCCACAACCATAGAATATTGTCACAAATGACCTCATCATGCAGGAAATAGTGCATTTAATAAATTTTCAGATGATACTAAGCTAGAAGAGATTTCCAAGGTGTTACAAGGATAAGGATTCAGATGAAAATGTAATGAATTAAAGTGGTTTAAATGGTTTGAAACCACTTTAACAGTTTTAAAATATTTGGTTTCAAATTGTTTAAAAAATAGGATGCAATCTATAGGATATGCAAAAGGCTGCATGTCGGAATGAATATACTGATTGAAACCATGCCAGGTAAACCTGGCCACATGAACCCACTCCATTCCACCCCTCGCCTCTGTGAAAAGCATATTTAAGAATAATGACAATATTCTCTCACTTTACAATCATCACAATCTTCACAAATTTGACTTACATCAAAATAAAGATAACATCACCACAACACCAATGAGGTGGACAATTTACACACACACCACCCCTTGTTCCTTCACCACACTAACATGAAATATATTGCTTCACAATTACTGCTTTCTTAGATTATTCAAAATTATTACATTCATAACAATCATCCAGTCCATGTTTTACCTGTTACCTCTCTCAACTATCATCCTTATCTCAAATTCCTTGAGCCCCATGTTGGGCTCCAAAAAGGACTGTGGTGGTTTTACTTGGGTGGGAGGCCGAGGTCCACCACAACCGCTCTCTCACTCTCCCTCCTCAAAGAGAAGCGAGGAGAAAATACGGTGAAAGGGGCTCAAGGGTTGAGGTAAGGACGAAGAGATCACACAGTAATTATTGTGACAGGCAAAACAGACTCAGCATAGGGAGATAGGAAGATTTATTGCCTATTACTAACGAGCTAGAGAAGTGAGAAACGTATGAAAGAAATTAAAGCACCTGCGGGGGCCGCCCCCCCCATCCACTCTCTTCCACCTCCTCCCCCCAAGTGGCGCAGAAGAATGGGGGAATGGGGGTTATGGTCAGTCTATAGCACTTTTTCACTGCCGCTCCTTCTCGGTCACTCTCGTTTCCTGTGCTGTGGGGTCCCTCCCACGGGATACAGTCCTTGCTGAACTGATCAGGTGTGGGCTGCCCACAGGCAGCAGCTCTTCAAGAACTGCTCCAGATATGGGTCCATTCCACGGGGGCCATCCCTTGGGAGCACACTGCTCCATCCTGGATCCCCCACGGGCAGCAGCTCCTGCCAGGTCACCTGCTCCTGCGTGGTCTCCTCTCCACGACCTACATGTCCGGCCTGGAATCTGCTCCAGCAGGGGTCTTTTATGCTCTGCTATCCACAGGCCCTTTATGCTCTGCCTCTGAACATGCAATGCCTCCAGCTTCATGGTGTGGCAGCACTACTGCTGCAATGCAGTCCTAACCTTATTTCACACATATTCAGAAAGGTGAAAGCTAGCAAAAATGATAAAAATATTTAGTACCACAGGGTATCACAAGGAGCACAAATATGATCTAGCAACAACTATATATAAAGTAGATGCAGACCATCTCTGTCATTTGAAGCTGGGGGAAAGAAATTGTTCTTAAACCCTGTTCATAAAAATAGCTTCAAATTGTGTACAATAGCTTTAAAGACTGTATGTCCTTTTGGAAGAACACATATGAACAAACTATGAAGGACACATACCCAACGTACTCTGATAAAACCAGATCCTGCATCTGGGCCTAGGCAATGCCAAGAACAAATACAGACAGGGTGGAAAATGGATTGAAAGGAGCTCTGATGAGAAGTACCTGGGGGTGTTGGTTGACAAGAAGCTCAACATGGCTGGTGTGCTGCAATAGATAGTTTCAGGCTCTTCAGGAGGGACAGGCAGGGTAGGTGAGGTGGCGGGGTGGCTATGTATGTGAAGCATGGGCTGGACTGTGTGGAACTTGAGGTTGGTGATGGCAAAGTTGAGAACCTCTGGGTAAGGATTAAGGGACGAACAAATAAAGGGGATGTCGTTGTGGGAGTCTATTACAGACCACCTGGCCAGGACTTGAACGACGATGAATTATTCTTTGCAGAACTGAGAGGTGCCTTGAGATCAACTCCCCTTGTCCTTAGGGGGGACTTCAACCTGCCAGATGTCGACTGGGATCACCACACGGCTGACACAAGCAAGTTCAGAAGGTTCATAAAGCACCTCGATGATATCTTCCTGGGGCAGATGCTAAGGGAGCCAACTAGGAACGGTGCACTCCTAGATCTGTTGCTGGAGAACAGAGAGGGTCTTGTGGGATATGTGGCAATTGGCGGCCGGCTCAGTCACAGTGACCATGAAGTGGTTTAATTTAGAATTTATGGTGTCAGAAGGAAAACTGCCACCAAAACTTCAGCCCTGGGTATGGGGAGAGCGGACTTCAGGCTGCTCAGGGAACTAGTCGGCAAGGTCCCCTAAGAAAATACATTTGAAGGCATGGGTGTCCATCAGTGCTGGTCAATCTTTAAGCACTGCCTCCTAAAAGCACAAGATCAAGCAATTCCAAAATATTGGAAGTCAGGCAGGCAGGGCAGAAGGTCGGCCTGGCTGACCAGGGAACTTCTACTGGAGCTTAGGAGAAAAAAAAAAAAAAAGTGTATGGCTGCTGGAAGGAGGGTCAGGCAACAAAGAAGGAATACAGGGATGCAGTTTGTATTTGTAGGGAGAAAATTTGTGTGGCCAAAGCCCAACTAGAGTTGAAGCTGGCCATGTCTGTGGGAGACAATAAAAAAGTTTTTTTTAGATATGTGAACAGAAGAATGAGAACCAAAGAAAACATAGGTCTGCTGCTTGATGGAGAAGGTCAACTCACAAACAATGACATAGGCAAAGCAGAGATGTTTAATGCCTTCTTCACCTCTGTCTTTAACGCTGATGATAGGCTTCGGGACCGTGGGTGCCCTGAGCTGGAGGACCTTGATGGTGGGAATAACAAACTCCCAACCGACCCTGAACGTGTGCGGGATTTGCTGCTCCACCTGGATCCCTACAAGTCCATGGGTCGGGATGGGATTCATCCCAGGGTGCTTAAAGAGCTGGCTGACATCATTGCGGGAGCTCTCTCAATTATTTTTCAACGATCTTGGGAACCTGGAGAGGTCCCAGTAGACTAGAAACTGGCAAATGTTGTGCCAATTTTCAAGAAGGGTTAGAAAGAAGACCCTAGTAGTTACAGGCCTGTCAGTCTCACATCAGTGCCTGGTAAAATTATGGAGAGGATGATCCTTGAGGCTATTGAAGCACACCTGGGGGACAATGCAGTCATTGGTCCCAGCCAACATGGGTTCGTGAGGGGTAGGTCCTGCCTAACAAATTTGATTTCCTTTCACGATAAGATCACCCATCTAGTTGACCAAGGGAAACCAGCTGATGTGATCTTTTTGGACTTCAGCAAGGCTTTTGACAGTTTCCCATAGGATCCTACTGGACAAAATGTCCAGCATACAGCTAAACAAAAACATCATACGATGGGTGAGCAATTGGCTGACGGGCAGGACTCAAAGGGTTGTGGTAAATGGACCCACATCAGGCTGGCAGATGGTCACTAGTGGGGTCCCTCAAGGCTCCATCTTAGGGCCAGTCCTCTTCAATGTTTTTATAAATGATTTGGATGTAGGACTAGAAGGTGTTTTGAGCAAATTTGCTGATGACACCAAACATGGAGGAGTTGTGGACTCAGACGAGGGTGGAAAGGCCTTGCAGAGAGATCTGTACAAGTTGGAGAACTGGGCGATCACCAACCGCATGAAGTTTAACAAGAGCAAGTACCAGGTCCTGCACCTGGGACGAGGCAACCCTGGCTATACATACAGACTGGGTGACGAGACGCTGGAGTGCAGCCCCGCAGAGAGGGATCTGGGAGTCGTGGTTGACAGCAAGTTGAATATGAGCCAGCAGTGTGTCCTGGCAGCCAGGAGGGCCAACCGTATCCTGGGTTGCATCAAGCACGGCATCGCTAGTAGGGCAAGTGAATTGATTGTCCCTCTCTACTCTGCGCTGGTGCGGCCTCACCTCGAGTACTGTGTGCAGTTCTGGGCACCATAGTACAAAAATAACCTTCAACTGTTGGAGAGTGTCCAGAGGAGGGTGACGAGGATGGTGAAGGGCCTGGAGGGGATGACGTATGAAGAGCAGCTGAGGTCACTGGGCCTGTTCAGCCTAGAGAAGAAGAGGCTGAGGGGGGACCTCATCGTGGTCTACAACTTCCTCGCGAGGGGGAATGGAGAGGCGGGTGACCTATTCTCCATAAACACCAGTGACAGGACCCATGGGAATGGGGTTAAGCTGAGGCAGGGGAAGTTCAGACTAGACATCAGGAGCAGGTTCTTCACAGAGAGGGTGGTTGCGCACTGGAACAGGCTCCCCAGTGAAGTAGTCACTGCACCAAGCCTGTCTGAATTTAAGAAATGTTTGGACTGTGCACTAAGTCACATGGTCTAAACTTTTGGGTAGATCTGTGTGGTGCGAGGAGTTGGACTTGAGGATCCTTATGGGTCCTTTCCAATTTGGAATATTCTATGATTCTATGTGCTGGCAACATGTGCTAGAAGCTCAAAAAGCCAACTGTATCCCGTGTAGTGGGTTTATGTAGCCAGGTTTTGGTAGAGGGGCCTGAAGGGGTGGCTTCTGTGAGAAGAATCCAGAAGCTGCCCCATGTTAGAAAAGGGCCCCTTTCAGCAGGCTACAAAGGGACCCACTGACCAGAGCTGAGGCAATAAACAACGAGGAGTGAGAGTAATAAAAAAGAGCACTAAAAGAGCATGCGCATGCAGTGAAAGGGACGTTGTACTCCGGTTCAGCATACAAAAATAGATTCTGGGAATATGTTGTTATAATGTATTTAGGCATCACTGTCAAAAGTTAGTTTAGTAAATGTAGGGGAAAAAAAGTCCTGATAAGAATAGTTACAGAATTAACATAGAAAATTGGTTTATATATTTGCATAAGAATGACTATATTATCTGTAGAAAACTTAAAACAAAACAGATTTATTTATTTATTTATTTTCTCTAGGAGCCAATATGCTTTAAGTAAGGAACTCCCAGTGCATGCATAATATCAGTTCCTAAGCATCAATTATATTTATGCACGGATGCAAAGAGGGATGTTGGTATGTTTTTTGTTTGTTTGTTTGTTTTCATCTTAAAAGTACATAATTTTCAGAAGAGGAAGGAAGGCAAAAAGGAAACAGAAGTAAATTAAAATATTAAAGTGCATGTCACTTCTACTAGCATCCTTTCTACATCAGCAAATGGTAGATTTGTGGCATAAATATTCTAGCTCTTGATAAAGTAGAGAGAAAAATACAGGGTGGTTGTGCATTTTTCTAAAATGGTGGTTTATATGTCTTGTAAAGACTTCTCACCCTATCTGATAATTGTTTGATGGTATGCAAAGTAAGTCATAAACTCAAAAATTGACAACCTTTATGTTACTCAGAAACAGGTGCACAAATGAGATAAATTTAGCAAAACACAGAGATAGATTTGTTAATGCACTAATGTACATGTCCACCAAATACCCTACCCTCTGGCTAAAAATCCATGCCTTATGTATTAAACCTAGCTGAATCTGCTTAGGCAACTTGATATAGAATAGTCTTCTGTCACTAAAAAGCTGTATTCAAAGAATACAGAACACTTGAAGTAAGTTTAGTCAAATAAACTAAAATCAGTTATACTTTGTTGAAACAGCAACAAAAACAGCAAGAAACATTTATACCCTTTAAGCCACTGAGCACTGAGTTGTCTACTAAAGTTTTAAAGGATATATAAGTTAAAAGGAATGTATTTGTAATTGTAAATATTCTCTTTTTTTTTTTTTTTTTTTTTTTTTTTTTTTCCAATAAAGAAATAACTTCAGATTTCCTGTCAGATTTTCTGGAAACAATGAACACAGCAATATTGAAACCGAGTGAAGAACTCATTGAGAGCAGCCCTGCAGAGAAGGATTTGGGACTTTTGGTTTGTGAAAAGCTTTATGTGAGCCGGTAGTGTGCACCTGAAGCCCAGAAGGCCAGCTGCATCCTGGGCTGCATCAAAAGAGGAGGGGACAGCAGGTCGAGGGAGGAGATTGTGCCCCTTTACTCTGCCCTTGTGAGGCCCCATTTGGACTACTGCAACCAACTCTGGAGCCCCCAGCACAAGAAGGATGTGGACCTGCAAGAGTGGGTCCAGAGGAAGGTGATGATGTTGATCAAAGGGCTGGAGCACCTCTCCTACGAAGAAACGCTGAGAGATGGGGTTGTTCATCCTGAAGGAGAGAAGGCTCTGGGGTGACCTTATTGCAGCTTTCCAATACTTAAAGGGAGCTTATAAAAAGATAGAGAACAACTTTTTATTCAGGTAAATAATGATAGGACAAGGGGGGAGGATTTTAAATTAAAAGAGGGGATATTTAGATTACAAGCTAGGAGGAAATTTTTCACTCAGAGGGTGGTGAGGCACTGGAACATGTTGCCCAGAGAGGTTGTGGATGACTCATCCCTGGAGGTGTTCACGACCAGGTTGGACAAGACCCTGAGCAACCCTATGTAGTAGTGGCATCCCTTCCTATGGCAGGGAGGTTGGAACTGGATGGTCTTTATGGTCCCTTCCAACCCAATCAATTCTCTGATTAGTTCTTGGCAGCTATCTTGTAATGTTTATAATACTAGTGATATCATCAACACTAAAGCCAGAATTCAATCAAGCAGCAAATGTACAGTCTGTGTCAGACTGTTCCATTATGATGGTTGCTTGAAAGGAACAACACCAAAGCAGTTCCTGCTTTCTGAATTTTCATCCAGATTCAGTGGTTCTCAAACAGTAAGGTCCGACTAAACAGCAAGTCTCTATTTATATTATGTAAAAAATTATACTATGTAAAAATACATTAAAAAAATATATTATGTAAAAATACATTTTGCCTTTGTTTTCATATTCTAGGGTCAGAATGTCCAATGCAGTCAGAGTGCAGTGTACATTTAAAGGTGAATTCAGGAAAGGTGACTGAAAGAATCAAGTCTTTTCTGGGAAGCTTTGATACACCATAATCTAGTATCATTATAACCAAGGCATACACACAGCAAATGCAAGGTTTGCAATAAAGGTGTCATAGTATGATGGGGACATCAGTTGGAAGGAAGTTGTTGACATATGTAAAGCATGCAATGTTATAAGCAGAATTAGGGGCTAAGGGTTGCATGGCAGGAGCAGAACAGTTCTGGAACTAGATGATCTTTAAGATCCCTTCCAACCCAAACCATTTTATGATTCTATGATTCAGTTCTTATAACCAGTTGGCCCATAACCTGGTGTGACTACTTTGGTTTATGGAGGATCTGTTTCTGTTGACTAGCCTAAACTACATGCAAACCATATCCTAATTACTCCGTAGCCTAATGTATCTTAAATACTACAGCAGACTACCCTATATGTCTACTCCTGACTATTTACAGGTATTTAATTTATGCACAATTTAGTCAATTCTGCAGCAGAAACAACCTCCAGAAGTCTCAGGAACAGCCAAATCCTCCTTCCAGGATACAAACCAACATATTTAAGTATACCAATAAAGTCTATCAATGAGTCTATTCAGAGCAAGGAATGCCTCCAAGAAATCTCCAGGACTGACTGAAATTCCCACCCTGAGAGTTCCTGTAACAGTAAGTCAGATGCTTTTCTATGAAGCTGGCTTATATAGCAAACTTGAATTCTGTGCTGATAACAGAATTATGACTAAAAATTCAAAGATATAAGAAACATCTTGAGAATGAACAGGAGCTAACAGAAGGAGAAGGAGGCTCTCTTACACTTGCTCATAGCCTGTTTTATGCAATGTTTCTGTTGCACATTGTCTCCTACCACTATCCTACTACCAAACACAGACATCACCCTCTGTGCTACATCACATTACTTTGAGCAATGCTGATAAGCCCACCTTTCTCTCCCATATAAAACTCAGTCCCATTCACACAAAATCTAATTTTGACTAAAAGACTAGGAGGAAACAACTGAGAACAGTGCAATGATGTTCACTGTGGTCAGGTTGGCACTGGTGACCAAGAAACTGGTTTTAAAGTCTGCTAGATGTGAAAACTATTTTGTGTGTAAAACTATTTTAACTCTTCAGGGCTAACCAAAACTTAAATCGTATTGATGAGGGCATGCTAAACTAATTTTTCCTGGAACAACTAGAAGCCTAAGTTTCAGTGAGAACTATTATTATGCCCAATTTCATTTTGCAACTCTAAGCCATTTTACTCAGAGGACTATTTAAAAGAAAATTAAAAGAATAGTATAATGAGAAATAAGCTTTCTTTCTTATCTCTTCCCCTCAACCTACTAAATGAATCAATTTACTATAAAAATGTGACATCCACTGTTTTGATAAGAAGGTAGTATACAAATTTTATCCTAAAAAATAAATAAGTTAATAAATAAAAAAATGGAAAAACAGATAAAAAAGGAAGGAAATAGGACCAATTCAACAGACAACATGAGACATATTCTGTAAGAAAGGGACTCTCTTCTATTATACATAAAAGTTATATGGGTAAAATCTGACACAATACTCAAAACATAATTTATATTTTTATCTCCTTGAAAAACTTTTCTGCAGTGATGCCAGTGTAAAGAGAACCAAGCTGTGTAGCCTTTTCTGCTTATTATTGTGCTTACTTAGGTGTTTGTGTTTCAGAGAAAAATACTATCTGGAAACTATCTGGGTAAAAATACACAGATATATTGATAGTGTATTTTTAGTCATGACAGTTCCTTCATCTTCCTCTCTGACCCAAGTTAGAGCTGCATAAATGCTTTTGCAGGAGTAGCATGAGCCAGAGGAGAAAAGGATGAGAATGAGAATCAGGGTTTTGGGGAGTGATGTGATGAAAGGTATGTAGTTGTAGAGATGACTTCGTTGCTATTCATTGTACATCTGGGGCCTTGGATGTTTCAGTCTCCTGTTTGGAAGTCATTTAGGTGCCAATACAGACACCACAACAATCAAAATGTTGAGCACTACATCACACAAACAACCAAGACAAGATTCAAGAGGGTTGTGCCTGAGTATCTTTCTATTTTGTATATTCATTTATTTCTTTGGACTTACCTTTTAGAGGTACTGCAAGATACCTCTGTGCTATACTTGGACATGATCTGAAATGAGTTTATCCAGGTCTTTTTTTTTTTTTTTTTTCCCTCCTCCTTTGAAATGTAAGCCAAATGAGATTGGAGATCTTGGTATTGCCTCTTGAATGGCAGTCTACTGGTAACCAAAGTTCTTTCTTCTCCTTGTACTAAAGAATATTAACACATTTCTGCTATCTGTTGGAGGACTGCCCTAGTGACCTGATTTTGAGCTATAAAAAGAAGATTCGGCCAATTAGGAAAAAAAAAAAAAAAAAAAAAAGGAAGAAAGAAAAACAAACAAAACAAACCCTACAAAGAGCAACAAACACAACCAATGTGATGCAGATACTCCAGGAGAGATTTATATCTGTCTTCCAGCTAAGCTGTAAACAGCCTACCCTATTTGCAGCTAAACTATGAAAAGGAGTGGGATTTGAAATTTATTGGTTAAGTGGAATAGCTTTTTTGTTGTTTTTGTAGTAAAAAAAATGTATTCAGACCCGCCCCCGCCCCCCCGCCACCCCCCAGCTCAAGCAGGGTCTTCTAGAACATTTTACACATGATTGTGGACAGGAAAGTTTTGAGCATCTCCAGAGAAGGAGGCTCTACAACCTCTCTGGGCAATCTGTACCAGTGCTCTGTCACCTTTACAGTTAAGGTTTTCCTCATATTCAGATGGAACTTCCTGTTTAAGTTTAGGCCATTGCCTCTTATCCTGTCACTTGGCAGTACTGAGAATAGCCTGGCTCCATCCTCTTGACACCCTTCCTTAAGATATTTCTATTCATTGATAAGATCCCCTCTCAGTTTTGTCTTCTCCAACTAAACAGGTCTACCTTTCTTGGCCTTTCCTCATATAAGAGATACTCTAGTCCCTTAATATATTTGCAGCCCTCCCCTCCCCTCCCCTCCCCTCTCCTCCCTCCCCCTCCTCTCTCCTCTCTCTCCTATCACCTCCTCTTTTTTTTTTTATTATTTTTTTTTATTTATTTTTTTAACTGTTTCTGGGTGTTTATTCAGCCACAGGGGGGAGTGCAAGATCATCCCCTGCTGGAATATTTTAGTCTATAATGATTTTCTCTTTTTCATTGTGCTTTTTTTCTGCTGGTAATTTGTATTCATCTGGCATGGTGCACAGTAATTGTGTCTAGAGAATTAGAAGGATGGCTATTACAGTGGTAATAGAATTACTATCAGTGTTCTAAGATGGTAAAGGATTGTGAGTTTCAGTCAGAGGATTTAAAAACATACTGAAATGTATATCTGTATCTCTTTACCGAAGTACAACTTATAGATGTATTTTTCTTTGTGTTTATAAATGAGTCTGTTTAAAGCCAGGAAATGTTGCTAAGAAAGATGACAGAACTCTGAAAAAGCACCTTTATGTTTGTACATGACAATAGCACATCAATATACACACATGCATATATGTATTCTGAAGTGATCTAGCAGTCCTATCATGTGTCTTTGCATTCAGTTGGAACTTTAAATCAATGACCACAAAAGTAGTGTCTGATTCCTATTTCATAGATTTTTTTTTTTTTTTTTTTTTTTTCAGTGACGTGCTTTCTAACTTAATCCCCTCAACTTTATTTACATTATAGGGAAAAGAGGAAGGCAAAATTAAATGGCAAAAAAAATATCTGGCCCATTTGTTGCTTCAATAAGTGACTGTATAAAAATGCAGTAAACATGTACAGCAATTTTCAAATACTGATACAAGGGCTATAACAAACAAAAACACCTATTGATTTTATAACAATCTGAGGGTAATGTTTAAATTATCACAAACATATTATTGAAAGTTTTAGTAGTGCATCTATAGTATTGAATTCATCAATGAAAACCAAACAAATTATATATTTTGTTCTTTGGTGGTATTATCAATCATTATTATCAGTTGTACATATAAGAAGTGTATGTATAACAACTTTAAATCTATAGAGCCTCTTTCAAGATACATTTTTTACTATTAATTTTGTTTTAAGTTACTTCACCTTATTTCTGTGGAAAGATACGTTCTCCCAATCTAAGTGAAACTATGACTCGTGAAATTTGTGCTTGTGAAAATATCACAAAATAATAATAATTTGTTGATATTTATTTATTTATTGCAATAAGGAGTAATTAACTCTGGAATGGGGTATCGTTGTTTCCAGGAAATATTGGATGTCTGCTTTTCCCTCATATCATCTGAAATTTTAAATGGAATTGAACTAAATCTATACTATTGATATTTTATTTTATTTTATTTGTTTTGTTTTGTTTTATGTTTAAATAAGAAATAAGGACTTCTGTATGTCACGCAACTCTTCTTTGTCCTGTTAATCTGGCTTTTAATTCATTCTCCTTTGATGAGCTGGCATCATCCCATGAAGACACCCATTTGTATAATTTTTGACAGAAGCAAAAACACATCAATTCCCTTGCATATGCCTGGTAGTAGTTGGGGGCAAGTCCATCCCTTGCCCATTTTTACTTCATTAACATTTTCTGCACAGAGGTTTGAAACCCTAGAGGAAGAAGAGTTGTTTGAACTTCCCATGACAAACATGTGTTATGGTTTTGGCTGGAAGAGAGTTAATTTTCTTCATTGAGGCTTGCATGGTCTGTGATTGGGATTTTTGATGAAAATAGTGTTGATAACACATTGATATTTTAATTGCTGCTGAGTAGTGCTTGCACAGAGTCAAGGACTTTTCTTCATGCTGCCTTGTCAATGAAGAGGCTGGGGTACACAAGGAGCTGAGGGGTGATAGAACCTGGACAGCTGACCCAAACAGGCCAAAGGGATATCCCATACCATATGATGCCATGGATAGTCAAAACTGTACAGAGAAATACACATGAACTCTCCTTAAACTGTTGCATTCCTCAGTTCCATCAAGATATGATTCCATGGTATGTCCCAGCATTGACATTTCTGGGGACATGCGTCATTTGTTTTCATTTGTTAGCCTCTTCCATTGAAAAAAAAAAATAATGCCTGGCAACATTATTGCTGTTATGTGCTATAACAACTTTAAATAATTTAGCAGTAGAATGTTTACCTGCTGAATCTATCCAAAAGTTAATCTGTTTAACTGTCTCAGAGGCTTTTCGCTTCAAAAGTTAAAATGGGATTTGCTACATTATGATGTATGGCTTTCACATTACATTCAATATTTACATTTTCTCTTTGTATGCTTTTTCAGCTTTTTATTGACATAAATTCTGTATTATGCTTTTGCTTTGTGCTGCATTAATTGCAGAGGGCTTCAGAGGCTAAATGTAGGTGACTTGCCATTTCAATACCCTAGACTATCTGAAATACACAATCTGTGGAAGAAACTTTCTGGCATGGCAGCTGGAGGTCAGCAGTCATACTTTACAATGTCCACAGCAGAAACAAAGGTTTTAATATTTAAGAATGTAACAATGTAAAAAATTAATTTAACTCAACCCATTATCTTGGCTCTGGCAGTAACTGAAAACAGATGACTAGTGAAGATAAGGGAGGTGGGGTGATACATTCTTACTCAGTCTACCTTCAGTACACTTTAGTGGTTTGCAAATCAAGGGCTTCTAGGGCAAAAATGGATGATACTTTTATTCTGTAGGCACTGATACATTTTATTTCCATATATCTGATTGTTTGCATGAAAATAGTTAATATCTACCAGAGCAAAAACAAACAAAACAAAACAAAACAAAAAATTAAACAACAACAACAAACAAAACAAACAAACAAAAAACAACCATCACCACCAAAAAAATAATATATATCTTTACAAACCTTGGTAGCAACTGCTGCATTGGTCTTTTGTAGCAGACACATTCAGCAGGAAAATACTTGGAAACGATATCTAAATATGATTGAAATTGGACAAGTCACTGTGGAGAATATGACTGTAACATAATATTTTTTCTAAGATGTGTTTAGCAAGAGTTTTGTACAGTGTCAGAAAAAAAAAAAAAAAAATGTATAGCTGTACTTTGGAGGGATATTTTCCAGTTTGAGAGACAGGTAGTCCTAGCCATATGACAGATACAAGTTGCTGTTTCTGAAGCTCTTAGGGATTACAGGGCCTTTGGCACATTAGAAATCCATGGGTATAAATGCACCTTTTTCTAGCATTAAGTTGTTGAGATCAGATACATGTCACTGATCCAGGCAATGTTGTCAGTTCCAGACCTTAAACAAGAACCCTTGTTCTGCTGCAGAAGAGAATAAATTGTTTCATGCTGAAAAAATATCCAACATTTTACTGATGGGTTTATTTTGCTTTGCTTTTGCCTTCTTAAAACTATTCAGAGGCTTACAATCTTCAAAATGATTTCAATGAGAATGGATTAGTGAAGGGTGCTGAAATACTTCTTAAAATTGTTATTTCTTCTTCTTTTTTTTTTTTTTTTTTTTTTCCTATAGATATCACCATGATATCCGAGGCAATCGCCCCCGGGGCAGACGTGCTCTGCAGCGGAGCGGGGGATCGGGACAGGCAGGGCTATTTACCCAGCATCGAGGCCACTCGAGGCAGCCGAGGGAGCCGCCACAACCCGGCAGCCCTCGTGAGGGAGGCTGACGAGGCGTAGGCGGAGCCAGCAGCGCCCCCTCCCCGGCCGTTCAAAAGCTGCCCCTGGGGAGCGCGAGCGCGGCGACCAGGACTGGCAAACAGGGTGGGGCACATCAGAAAGACCGGGCGCGGAAGTTTGCGCGGCTGTTCGCGCAGGCAGGGCGAGCAGGGAGGGCAGAGCGATCCCCCCGCCCCTAAGAACACCTCAGCAGACAGCTTTCGACCACCAGATAGGCCACTGTGGTCCTCACTAGGTAGAGAGCTCACGCTAGAGTCTGTAAAGTCTGTAGCCACCCAGACAGAGTGCCCACTCAAAAATGCGGCAGTGCAGGTCTCTGGATGCAGGGAGTGCCAGAGCCTGCTGCTGCCATCTGAGGGAGGCAGAGATACTGTGTGTGTGAGGTGCGAGCAGGTGGATGACCTGGTCCACCTGGTGGCAGAGCTCAAGGAGGAGGTGGAGAGGTTGAGGGCCATCAGGGAGTGCGAGCGGGAGATAGACTGGTGGAGCAACTCACTGCAAGGCCTGAAGGAGAGGCACCGGGGTGAGACTCCCCAGATGGGGGTGGACCCCCTGCCTGGTCACTGTCGGGCAGAGAGAGGGGACCTAGGAGTTGAGGAGGAATGGAGACAGGTCCCTGCTCGATGTTGCAGGAAACTCCCCCCACTGCCTGCCCCACCTCCCCAGGTGCCCTTATGGAACAGGTTTGAGGCCCTGGAGCTCAAGAAAGCAGTGGATGAGGGTGTGACAGAAAAGTTAACCAGGAAGCCTAGGGCAAGGAAGTCTGCTCCACGCCTCAAGACTGCTCCCACCAAGAAGGAAAGAAGGGTGGTCGTGGTGGGTGACTCCCGTCTCAGAGGAACGGAGGGCCCTATCTGTCGGCCTGACCCTACCCATAGGGAAGTCTGCTGCCTCCCTGGGGCCAGGGTCAGGGATGCTGCCAGAAAGCTTCCCAGCCTGGTTTGCCCCTCTGATTACTACCTGCTACTGATAGTCCAGGCTGGCAGTGATACCACTGATGAGAGAAGCCTGAAGGCTATCAAACAGGACTTCAGGGGGCTGGGACGGTTAGTGGACGGAGCGGGAATACAGGTGGTGTTTTCGTCCATTCCTATAGTGGCAGGGAATGGTTCAGAGAGAACACAAAAAGCCCACCTGATAAACACGTGGCTCAGAGGCTGGTGCCAACACAGAAGTTTTGGGTTCTTTGACCACGGGGCGCTTTACTAGGCACCTGGCCTGATGGCCGCAGATGGGTCCCAACTGTCCCCAAGGGGAAAATGGATCCTGGCCCAGAAGCTGGCAGGGCTCATTGAGAGGGCTTTAAACTAGGTAAGAAGGGGGACGAGGATGAAACAAAGCTTGTTGGAGGTGTGCCAGGGGGAACAGTGGCAAGGCTGGGGGAGAAGGCTAAGGCTCAGCTGAAGTGCATCTACACTAATGCACGCAGCATGGGCAACAAGCAGGAGGAGCTGGAAGCCATTGTGCAGCACGCAGGCTATGACTTGGTTGCCATCATGGAAACATGGTGGGACCACTCTCATGACTGGAGTGCTGCAATGTCTGGCTATAGGCTCTTCAGAAGGGACAGGCAGCATGGAAGGGGTGGTGGAGTGGCTCTCTGTATTATAGAGTGTTCTGATGTCATCGAACTTGAGGCTGGGAATGACAAGGTGGAGTCGCTATGGGTTAGGATCAGCGGAAAGGCCAACAAGGCAAGCATCCTGGTGGGGGTCTGTTATAGTCCGCCAACCAGGATGAGGGGATGGATGAGGAGCTCTATAGGCAGCTGGCAGAAGTTGTGAAATCGTCAGCGCTTGTTCTTGTGGGGGACTTTAACTTCTCAGACATATCCTGGAAACACAACACAGCCCAGAGACAGCAGTCCAGGAGGTTTCTGGAGAGCGTGGAAGATAACTTCCTGACGCAGCTGGTTGGCGAGCCTACCAGGGGAGGTGGCCCGCTAGTCCTTCTGTTCACCAACAGAGAAGGACTGGTGGGAGACGTGCTGGTCGGGGGCTGTCTTGGGCAGAGTGACCACAAAATGGTAGAGTTCTCAATACTCGGAGAAGTCAGGAAGGGGATCAGTAAAATTGCTGTCTTGGACTTCCGGAGGGCTGACTTTGGACTGTTCAAGACATTGGTTGGCAGAGTCCCTTGGGAGGCGGTACTGAAGGACAGAGGAGCCCAGGAAGGCTGGGCGCTCTTCAAGAAAGAAATCTTAATGGCTCAGGAGCGGTCTGTCCCCACGTGCCCAAAGACGAGCCGGCGTGGAAGAAGACCAGCGTGGCTGAGCAGAGAGCTGTGGCTCGAGCTTAGGAAAAAAAAGAGGGTTTATAATCTTTGGAAAAGAGGGCAGGCCACTCAGGGGGACTACAAGGATGCTGTGAGGCGGTGCAGGGACAAAATCAGAAAGGCCAAAGCTCATCTGGAGCTCAATCTGGCCACTGCTGTTAAGGACAACAAAAAAATGTTTTTATAAATACATCAATACCAAAAGGAGGACTAAGGAGAATCTCCACCCTTTACTGGATGTGGGGGGAAACTTAGATACCAGAGATGAGGAAAAAGCTGAGGTGCTTAACGCCTTCTTTGCCTCAGTCTTTAACAGCAAAACCAGTTGTTCTCTGGACGCCCAGTACCCTGAGCTGGTGGAAGGGGATGAGGAGCAGAATGTCACCCCCACAATTAACAAGGAAATGGTTGGCGACTGGCTACAGCATTTGGATGTACGCAAGTCGATGGGGCTGGATGGGATCCACCCGAGGGTACTGAGAGAACTGTTGGAAGAGCTGGCCAAGCCGCTTTCCATCATTTATCAGCAGTCCTGGCTATCGGGGGAGGTCCCACTTGACCAGCGGCTAGCAAACGTGACGCCCATCTACTAGAAGGGCCGGAGGGTAGACCCAGGGAACTATAGGCCTGTTAGTTTAACATCAGTGCCAGGGAAGCTCATGGAGCAGATTATCCTGGGTGTCATCATGCGGCACTTGCAGGGCAAGCAGGCAATCAGGCCCAGTCAGCATGGGTTTATGAAGGGCAGGTCCTGCTAGATGAACATGATCTCCTTCTATGACAAGGTGACATGCTTAGTGGATGAGGGAAAGGCTGTGCATGTAGTCTACCTTGACTTCAGTAAGGCTTTTGACACCGTTCCCCACAGCATTCTCCTCAAGAAACTGGCTGCTCATGGCTTGGACTGGCGCACACTTCGTTGGGTTAAGAGCTGGCTGGATGGCTGAGCCCAGAGAGTTGTGGTGAATGGAGTTAAATCCAGTTGGAGGCCGGTCACTAGTGGAGTCCCCCAGGGCTCGGTACTGGGGCCAGTTCTCTTTAATATCTTCATCGATGATCTGGATGAGGGGATCGAGTGCGCCCTCAGCAAGTTTGCAGACGACACCAAGTTAGGTGTGTGTGTCAATGTGCTCGAGGGTAGGAAGGCTCTGCAGGAGGATCTGGAGAGGCTGGACCGATGGGCCGAGGCCAACGGTATGAGGTTCAACAAGGCCAAGTGCCAGGTCCTGCACCTGGGGCACAGCAACCCCAAACAGAGCTACAGGCTGGGAAATGTGCGGTTAGAAAGCTGCCTGGCAGAGAAGGACCTGGCCTTATCGGCTGACAGTCGGCTGAATATGAGCCAGCAGTGTGCTCAGGCGGCCAAGAAGGCCAGCAGCATCCTGGCTTGCATAAGAAACAGTGTGGCCAGCAGGTCCAGGGAAGTGATTGTCCCCCTGTACTCAGCTCTGGTGAGGCCGCACCTCGAGTACTGCATTCAGTTTTGGGCCCCTCGCTACAAGAAGGACATGGAGGTGCTTGAGCGCATCCAGAGAAGGGCTACAAAGCTGGTGAAGGGTCTGGAGAACAAGTCTTACAAGGAGCAGCTGAGGGAGCTGGGACTGTTTAGCCTGGAGAAGAGGAGGCTCAGGGGTGACCTTATTGCACTCTACAGGTACCTTAAAGGAGGCTGTAGCGAGGTGGGGGTTGGTCTATTCTCCCACGTGCCTGGTGACAGGATGAGGGGGAATGGGCTAAAGTTGCACCAGGGGAGGTTTAGGTTGGATATTAGGACGAACTTCTTTCCTGAACGGGTTGTTAGTCACTGGAATAGGCTGCCCGGGGAAGTGGTTGAGTCACCATCCCTGGAGGTCTTTAAAAGACGTTTAGATGTAGAGCTTAGGGATATGGTTTAGTGGAAGATTGGATAGCGTTAGGTCAGAGGTTGGACTCGGTGATCTTGGAGGTCTCTTCCAACCTAGACTATTCTGTGATTCTGTGACACAGAAATAAACACCACCAGAAATGAACATTTTTTTTTATGTTAACTTCCTTTTAAAATAAATAAATAAATAATAAAAACTATATCCAAACCTGTCGTAAAGATGAAGATCCAAACCAGTATTTTAATATAAAATGTATCAATTGCGTGTTTCAAAAATAGATGAGTTTCAGAAATAATATGTCTGATTTCACTGGTTTAAATGAAGAATTTTTTGTCTTGGGCCTTCAGGAATAGTGACACAGCTGTTAGAAGTCTCTGTGTGAGTATAACTCAGGACAGCACTGTTTTAAATTTTGTTTTTAGATTGTTAGCAAAGTGCAGAAAAAATGTTTCTTAGACATCTATCAGCTATTAATATTATTGATTGAATATAATGATCAAGTGGTTAATAGGCTAAAATGCTGATGCCTCTAATATTCTTGATGGCAGGTACATTAACAAGGAAGTCACTTAGCTTCAGGGTTTTTTTCTTTAAATACTGAAGTATTGTGGAGGAAAATCTCTCCTCTGATAAGAATATACAATAGTAGATTTTGCATTTAACTGAATGGCAGTTTAAAGGATTTATTTCTGTCATTTTAGAAATGGAAAAGCTAGCATATTATAATCTAAATGATACACTTTCTTGTCACTCTCTCAGTAAAATCATACTAGTTACTGACTAGCCTTCTGAATGCTAATTTTGATATGTATCAAATTCATAAACATACATATGAATAAATATAAAAATAAATGTACACACTCTATATATACACATATATATTATATGTGTAATTATGTCCTGCAATATGTGTCTTCCTCAACAGCCTGTAATTATTTCTGTCATATGTGCTCTGTACATATAACCTATCAAGTCTCACGCATAGAAACTTACTTTACTGGACCACATCAGAGATCTTTATACTTTGGTGCTATATTCAAGAGTGGGAGCTTCACTCCCACTCTTGCACCCTTTTTGCTGGGACCAGAAATCCTTCAGCTTTCAGCAGCAAGGTAAGTCAAGTGTTCCTTGCTTTGGTCAGGATGTTAATGTTGCTATTGTGCTACAGGTAGTGAGGCTAGTGAGGCTAGTGAGGCTTTTTTTTTTTTTTTTTTTTTTCATTATTATAATTATTTTTTTCAATCCTTTCCTGTTTTGGTTCAGAGTGTTGGCTACACTCTGTGCTGTAGACCATCATATCTATCTTTGACTGGGATCTATAAACAAGATAGTTCTTCATTCATCTCAACTAGAGCCATAAAACCAGCTGTGAATGTATCGAAATAAAAATTCTCATGGGTTTTGTTTGTTTGTTTGTTTAAGACTGGTGATAGAATATACATCCTTTTATAAAAAGGCATTAAAACTGAAGAATAAGTGGCACACTCTTCTGTAATCTTGTAGGGTATATTGAAATATGGTCAATAATTTATAGATTTTTTTCTTATGTCTATCTATAGGATTCCAGGGCAAGGTCTGTATTTTGATTATCATTTATTTGTATGTTATATAATTAGGTAACCAGTTTTAAGTCACTAGAACTATTTCATGTGAGCTTGAGTATTGTAATTTAGCTACAGGTAATGGTATCTTATGTTCCTCTGATGTATGGATCTGTCATATCAACTTGTGGTGGAGTAACAAGTATTTTATTCAAGGAAAAAAATCACTACCTTTTCATGAACCACTGGAAAAAAATGGTGATTTTTGTCCCTTGAAATATTTCTATTCCATATTAGTCATATCATAAAATCATTATGAGCTAAACAGTCTTTCCTTGATTTATCCATCCTAAAAAACTTAAATGATTTGGAAAAGTATAACAGAAAATGTCATGAAAATATTAGTCTTATGGGGTAATACTTTCTATAGGTAATGCTCTTATCAGCATCTTATGTCTACTGTACCATTTATTTTTAACAATTTGACTTTCTTTTGACAACAATATTGACAGCCATGATTGTGATATATAATGAGAACCTTCAAGGATGAAAAATTGTGCTGCTGTCTTTCAAGTGTGTGTCAGGATTTTTATTCAGGGAATTGCTAAGCTGCTTTCCTGCTTACTTTGCAGTCTCCACTGAAATTAAATCAAATGGGTTCATAAGGCATTTTGCTTTAATAAATAAATAAATAATCATATTACAGTATATTCCATTAACAACAATATTATTCAAAATCTGTAGATTATTAAGTTTTCAGGTCAGGTAGAGTAAGAACAAGACACGTTGCATTGTAAAGTTGTTTTTCTAAAGTAAGAAGGTAGAAGACTAATTTCTGACGCTCAGAAATATAAGATAAAGCTTTACAAATAATTTTTCTGTTTCTGAATCTTACAATGTGATATTTCTGCATGCATACAAGTCTCTATGCAGTGTCTCAAGTCTTTAAATTGATATTCAATTAATATTTAATTCATATTATATTCTATATTAAACAAATCTTCTGCTTAAATATTGGGTAACATGTTTTCTGTTAGAATACAAAATATTAGCCTTAGGATAAAGTAACGGAAAACTTTTAAAATGTTGATTATTTTCAATAAATCACTTTCTGACAATAAACCAAAAAATGTTGTGTTTATAGAGAGAACCATGCCTGGGAAGTACAAAGACTTTGAGATATTAATTCTTTCTTCATAGCTCCTACCGCGGAAATATAATAGTAGTCTACATTAATCCAGTTTTCAAAAATAAAAGAGGTATCTGCAATTAAATAGCAATAACTGTGATATAATTTATCTTGCTCTATATCACACTTCATGTATCTAGTCAGCATGCAGAATCAGTTAGATGTGTTATACTAGGACACTAATAGAAAAAATAAGAATAATGAAATTTATTTATTTATTTATATATATATATTTTTTTTTTCTGTACAAGTATCTCTGTTATAAAACTGGGGAAGAAGGAGTTTGTCTTAACTGTAGCTATTTACAGCATAGATGTGTCCTAAACTAGCTGTCTAGAGATGGCTTATAACAAAAGAAAAGAAACAGTCATTCAGGCAATCAGGCTGTAATTTGTTTTATCCTAATATTCCAGCCTAAAATAGTCCATATTAGATACACACTATATATTCTTGTTTCCTTCCATTGACCATTGTCTGGGACAGAGAACAAGATCAGTTATGTATGTTTATATTCGAGATATGTCAGATCATCTTTAAGTTACACTATTTCACTCAAAGGTATCTCTGTTAATTGTTCACCACCAACAACCTTTCAAAGACTTCAGAATAGAATTTTTTATGCACGTATATATTTCTCTGTAAATATATGCAGTTTACAGATCAGTTTATATTACCAACAAAATTTCATCAATAAACAACCTTTTGTGTTCTCGTCCACCCTAGCTATCATAAGCTTATGCACAACATCATACAGCTACATGCAGTCTAGAGATGGCTATATTGTGAAATACTATTATACTATATTGTGAAATTACTATTGTGAAATAGTAATTCAATAATGTTCTACTTTTCTGAGTGTTTTGTAGTAATGTGAAATCATTATTCATGTCAGGTTTCTCAGTAGAGAATTTTTAGTACATAGCATACATCTGATTTTTATATTTATTTATTTATTTTAAATTGATATATTCACGTGATAATGAATGAGGACTCAAAAAAAAAAAATGTAATGAAATATATATATATCCAAGGTAGTATTAGCTACAACTTAAGGAATTAATAGTTCTTGTGCAGAGACACCAAATGAAGTTTAATAAAAGATGTATTTTTTCCTTTTTTTTTTTTTTGAAAAAAATAATCATAATGTTTTATTTTAGAAATTGCTGAAACACATATTGCTTTCATTAATGTAGCAGAAAAATACTGAGTACTCCTTCTTTTCCATTACGGCCAATGCCCCAGGGTTATGTGAAACATAGTGTCAAGTTATTCCTTATTAGCCTGATTTAAAACTGGGCTTCAAGTACCTGTAAATGACATCCAAACTACCTCAGCTACTGGAAGTTTAAGGGCAGGCTGGAGCTATTCCACTTCATATAAATAACAGTTGGAGCCACAGCTTGAATTTAACCCATATTTCCCAAGCAAGAGCCTTAATCACTGGTGTATAGAGGCAATCACTCATTTGTTCTGGCCCAGTGAATATTTATTTATTTAAAATGGAACAACTCCAACAAGAGAGACAGAGAGACTGATGTAGTGTGTTTTAGTAGTATGGTAATTACATAAAAGAATTTATGTTAGTCAGTAAATCTCTGCAACAGGGAATCACAGGATAAAACTATTACAAAAAGTCTCAGCTTTGAGAAATGGCACTCTATCTGGAACATATTTCTCTTTAAAGATAAGACTCTACCACAAATGAAGGAACAGCTTTGTTAATAGAAGTGTTTTGGGTATAGAAGTACAACCTCTTTCCATGATCCCTAACCCACAAAGACAGGATGGGACTCCTGGACAGTAGTAGCAGCAGTAAGATCTCTAAAACAATGAATTAATTTCTCTTTTATTCAAACTTTGCCTTATGTATTAGACAATAAGCTCTTGAGGAGATGTTATGGTTTAACCCAGCAGGCAACAACCACATAGCTGTTCACTCACTCCCCCAAAACCCACTATAGGAAGAAATGAAAAAATCAGGAAAAAAAAAAAACAAAACAAAACTCATGATGGGTTGCGATCAAGACAGATTGATAAGACAGAAAAGGAAGTGATAATAGTAATAATAACAACAATAACAACAATAATAATAATTTTAATAATAAATAAATAATTATATTAAACAAGTGAAGCAAGTGATGCACAATGAAATTGCTCACCACCCACTGACTGATGTTCAGCTAGACCTCAAGCAGTGTCACCTGCCCCTATGCCAACCTCCCAAGTTTTATTGTTCAGTATGATGCCACATGGTATGGGATATCCCTTTGGCCAGTTTGGGTCAACTGTCCTGGTTCTGTCACTTCCCAGCTGCTGGTGCACCCCAGCCTCCTCACTGTCAGAGCAGAATGAGAAACAGAAAAGTCCTTGACTCTGTGCAAGCACTACTCAGCAACAACTAAAAAATCAGTGTGCTATCAACACTATTTTCATCGAAAAATTACAAATCACAGCACCATGCAAGCCTCAATGAAGAAAATCAACTCTATCCCAGCTACAAACAGGACAGGATTTGACTGTCATTTTCTCTTTCTATTTTAATAAGCGCATATAATAATATATGCTAGCATATATTTATTTATGTAGGACTGCCATAAACACATATAATAAATAAATCCATGAACTGCATGTCCATGTAACTGAGAAAGGAAAAATAAATTAATTGATCACAAAAAAAAGTTTAATCTGACTCAAGAGTGATAAATATACATTTGAAAAAGGAGAGAACCCCATGAAACAAAAATTGTTATCATATTTAGAAATCTTGGCTCACAATGAAAACAAACAACCAAAAATCAGGTAGGCATGTTAAATGTGTTCTAATGTATGGTTAGACCTTTCATCCAAGCATTTTGACACATTTCATTTGTATTAAAAAAGACAGTTTAGAGGATGATTAAATCATTTCCATTTTTAGATCTCCTAATCAGAGTAAATTCACATAAAATTTAAAGTATTTTATATGTTGCTGAGAGCATAAAAAGGCCAGAAGAAAGATGAAATACAATCACATAAGATAGAATTTTGCTCCTATCAAGCAGAATGCCTGTTATATGTATCGAGAGAGGTGTCAGAAATAGGAAGTCTCCATTAAGGCTCCAAATATAAGTTTACATTGTATGATTTTCATAAATGTAGCAGTTAAGGTGATAATACTTTTAGGAACTACTTCAAATAGGTTGAACTTACAACACATTTATCAAGTCATTTAAATATCTAGGTAGGTTGAACAGAAGATAATGTGCTGAGAAAGTTAAGCTATGTGCAGAGAACCATGTAACAAGATTAGAAAAAAATGCAATAGTTTTAGTGTAGGCATGTTTGTTCTTGTAAACTGCTGCATTATTTGATGTCAGAATGTGAAAATTATTTCAGATTAATAAAAGATACAAAACTGAATTATGCCTTGAAAAGTAAAGGAAATTAAAATAATTAACTCTTGCATCACCATGTTTCACTGCAGCCTATGTATAATATTGAGAACTTAAAGAAAAGCTACTTAATACATATAGGCTAATTTTAAGTTTCTCCCTACCAGCAAGTTTTTCACATGACATAGAAACACATGATTTATGCAGGGATTTCAAGATCACAAGATGACCTATCAGTTTATTCCACAACAATTTAAGCTGACAGTTATGAAGATATATTAAAGATACATTTAGAGATATGTCAGACAGGGATCGCAGCTGTGGGCTGGAGTCTAGTTAACTGAATGACAATATAAAAATGAAGAAATTATACTGTGGGCGGTACAAAGCAGTATTATCACTAGAATTGCTGTGCCATTTTGTGTTGCAATTCCTCACTTATAGTTAAGTAGAATGTGTATTTATGGCTGTATCACTAGGTTTAATGACATCACCAGTGGTTTATTATTCCCTTCCAGTGCTATAGATCCAATTTCCTTGCTGCATATGCTGACTGTGACCCAACATCTGTTCTTAACTTTCCACCGAACTTTGGCAATTGAGGGCACTGACCTAGTCTGAGTACTCAGATCCACTTTAAATTCCTATTAAAAAGCTTTAAAGGAGCTTGATCTTTTTGACTGCAAATCAGTCTGAGAGGAGGATGGAAGCTCTTGGAGACCATGTAATGCTGCAGATATGAGTCATTTATCTGAGGTTCTTTTTACAAAAGTTGATGCCAATCAGGAGACAATATTTGAGATGCTACTAATGTTCACAGGCCATCAATCCAATGCCCAGGTTTATCTACTAGATCCTCTCTGAATTGCTCTGTGTAATTTTCTGGCAGCCACCTGGATGCCTTCTTTGCTGCTAACTATCTTAACGTTAATTTCTCAGACCATGAGGCTTTTCTCCCAGTCAGCTGTCTAATGGGAACCTTACTAGCCAGGGGCAGATATAGCATTCATGTGTTTATGATGAGGGTAGGAATATAACTAAAATAAAAAAAAACAAATGAAAAGCATTCAACCATCAAGATCGAGCCTGTTCTTAATTACGTTAGAGGCAGCTAAGCCTGGTTGCACACTTTCCAAATTTAGTTACTGTTATGAGAATTATAACAGTGACTTAACAGTGACTTGTAGAAACAAGGAGATAAACAGATAGAGTCAGTAGGTGAATCAGGTCTCTGGAGTTCCCTGTATTCTGCTGAATTTTTATGGAAGATGGGCAATGATGATCCTGACTACAGCACATCGGAGATTGACTACAGATCGGAGATGTTGCAGAGATGTGTGATGAATCTGTAACACATCTGTCTCTGTGTGGAAGAAAAACTATCATTTTTTTCTGCATCTTCCTGTGCTTCTATGAAAATGGAAAAATGAATTTGAAGGGCAGAAAGGAAAGGGAAAATATATTAATAACATACATATTTTAATCCAGAATATTTAGCTCTATAAAGTACTTTAGTATTCTTCCACTCTATTTTGCATCATCTTATATTTCATAAATTTCCTCAATGTGTTTCTGGACTGCATGTGTGAATTAAAGAACATGTTTAAGGGAAAAAAAAAAAAGAAAAAAAAAAAAGAAAAAAAAAGATACATAAGCGTGTATTAAATATTCCCGTTAATATGGCACTTGACAGACATGCTATCTATAAAGACAACTTCGTAATGATACAGCTTGTGATTGTGTATGGCAAAGGTCATATCTTAGATCTGCTTGATTCCTGAAGGTCAGTCTTACCTTGGAAAGTCTGACATAAAGAAGGTAGTAAGACTTCTCAATGTCCAGTGTCACCAGGTTCCTTTCCCCCTTCAACACCTGGCCGACATTTTCCTTAATCTTTCTTTTGCTGATGCAGTACCTGTAGAAGTCCTTCTTGTCAACCTTCACATCTCACATCACAAATAAGGAATCATCAAGCCTTGCTTTGACAATCTGTCATCAATCAGCCTCCACAATTATAAATTGCACTTCTCAATTCCTAAGAGAGAATATTTTTCGCAGTGGGGTGTGGGGTTCCTCGGTTCCTCAGTTCTTTAGTTCCTATTATTATTAAGTGCTCTCTGTCTTCCAATTTACGGAAGTATCATCAAGACAAATACTTCCTTTTTGCACATCATAGACCTAAAGTGAGAGGATAGGCTACCCTTTATTCAGATAGAACAGTAGGAAACTTTTAAGTTATATTCTGTTCCTTTTAATGTGAAGTTGAGGTCATGATAGTTATGAGTAGCTACTATTATATTAACACTACAGAACAGACATTTTTTACCAGATGACTTGGAAAAATGTACCATATGCTATATCTATCCCTTCACTTCACAAGGACAGAGATCTACACCATTTATCTGATATTACACAGTTTTCTCTTAAATTAAAGACTTCCTGCTTAAGACAGCCTCAGAACAATGTTTAGAACTCGCTTTCCCTTACTTTTTTTTTTTTTTTTTTTTTTTTAACAGTTAAAGCATGAACTGGAAAATGAATGTGAACGACATCCCATCTCAATTTGCTTTCATTTACATTACTACATAGAACTGTTTGGAGAGCATTTAAAATCAATAAATTATTGACTAACTGACAAATCAAGGGAAATATATTATCTCTGATACATTGGCTCTTCATTGGTACATTTCAGACTAAAATTCTTCAGAAGTCAACAAATAATAAAATCTGTCTGAAAAACAAACAAACAAAAACCCTTTAATTTTATCTGCTGCTTTCTTTTTCCTTATGTGAACAGCACAACTTTTCCAGTAGCCTTTTCATATTTTTCCAGTTTCAAGAAATTATTTTTCTCTTCAGAGAATTTATTCCTTTCCTATTTCAACTTTCCTCATCCTTGTTATTAATGCAATTCCATGTATAAGATAGGCAAAAGCAGTATTTTCCCCAGCATTACAGATATATTTTCCAATTAGTTTGCATACTACTGATCATCTCAAATTAGCATTAGATAAATCGGTTAAGCATTTTGAAATACAGAATTGAAACAGTAGGAAAATATATTTAATATGAATGACCAAGAAAACCCTGAAGAAACATTTTAATCAGCTAACTCTGGTCATGCATGGCCAATTAAAATACTGCAAATCAAGCATCTTCACTCCTTTAAAGTGAGACAAAAACTTGGTCTTTGTGATTTTCAAACATGGAATAATAAACCTAAGATCAGTGGCCGTAGAAAGAGACGGAAACCTGAAGCCTTCTACCATGGATTTTGTATAATGAATCTACTGTCACCAGAAGTCAGATTCAGATGATTTGATGCTAGAAATTTGATCCAGTAAGAACAAAAGAAACCTTCAATACTTCTATCTTGAGAAGGAAGTGGCAGTTCAAAACTTCTTTTGTGGTGGAGCTGAAACTGATTTTTCATTTTATAAATTAAAAAAAAAAAAAAAAAAAAAAAGAAAGAGAGAGAGAGGTTATTCATTTATAGAAAGGATGAGAAAGGAAAGAGACACCTATCACAGATTAAGATTTGTCCTTGTCTGTCTTGCTGGTTGGATTTAACTTTTATAGTTCACAGTGTTCAACATCAAAGTTCACATTTTTTCCCCTTTTCTGTGCAATTTAGGGGAAATGAACAAAATAAAAAGCCTTTTTAATATTTAACAGTGACTCTAGGCAAATAGTCATGGATGAGAGACAGGCATTTCTAAAGAGTTATTCAGCCCACCAGAATCTGATTTATTCCCTAAAGACATTCACCTCTTGCCATAGATTGCAAACTGAGCTTTGTCAAACAGACATCTTGTGCCTAATGCAAGTGCGATGAATCCAGGCCATTACATTTCTTTTGAGGTTCTTTGCTTCAAAATTGTTGTAAGGTCTTTCGTTCTACACAGACATAAGCAATGGACTATAACATTAGTTATGTACATGAGTAGGAAAGGGAAAATGCCCTAACCTGAGTATAGCCTGCAGATATATTAACACAGGAGGAAAAAGAGAGAAGGACTCTCTTTTAACCCAGCTCAGGCCACTAATCTGGCTAAGACTGCTGTATCAACAGATGTTCCTGCTCTGGAGGAACCTCTTAAACCCACTTGTTGTTGTTGATATTGCACTGAACACTAAGTTGGAAATTAAAATTACTTTGTATTTCATGGAATTGCAGAATCATTGAATAGCCCAAGCTCCACACAGGACCACCCAAAAATCAGAGCATGTGTCCAAGAGATTTGTCCAAATGCTACTTGAATTCCAGTAGGCTTGGGACCATGACCGTTTCCCTGGGGAATTTGTTCCAGTGCTCAGCCACCCTCCTGGTGAAAATTATTTTTCTAACATCTAACTTGAACCTCCTCTGATGCAGCTCCATGCTGTTCCCTCGGTCTGGTCGCTGTCAACCAGAGAGCAGAGATCAGCTCCTGCTTCTCCATTCCCCTTCTAAGGAAGCTGTAGGCCTTTGCTGCTCATGTCCTTGAATATTCACATAATGTTCTTGAATAATCTTTAGATATACCTTTGAAGGTATATCCAAAATTTATGGCATTTCTTTGTAATTGACTGCTTCATTAAGAGTGTCTTCTGCATTTATTTTTATACTTCTGTCATTTTTAATCTATTATATGTATCTTAATATAAGTAACTTTAGAAGGAAATTCATTATACCAGCTGCACCTGGGGTAAGATTAAATTGTATATAAATTGTTCTCATGCAAATTACATTAGAGTTTAAATAAATTTTTCCAGCTGAAAAAACTCCTGACTGATTTACATTAAATGTTTATGAAATGGTGGAGCATTATTTCACTAAATAATGATAATTATTTAGTGTGCTTTGTAGATAAAATGAAACAGATATTTTTGTTTGGACATGACATTAAGTATAAAAAGCAGGAAAATTTTAATTATACCCTCATATTAAAAATAATTTTCACTCACTTTTCTTATAAAACTTACCTACCTACAGGTATATTCTGCAACCTTCCAAATATTATCTTACCTTCATGTCAGTGATTAGTTGTCTGAGTATCTGACAGATCATTAAAAGTAGAGCTTGTAGCAAAAGCTGATTAGTGGCTTATGCCAATTAGCATTTTGCCATTAGAGCTGTGAAACTATACAATATTCATTGTTTTTCAGTGTGATGGTTTTACTCGAGTGGGCAGCCGAGCTCCACCACAATCGCTCTCTCACTCCTCCCCTCCTCAAAGAGGAAGGGGGAGAAAAGACAACACAAAGAGCTTGAGGTTTGAGATGAGAATGATTTAATTAAAGGGAAGGGGAATGGGGAGAAAAAGAAACAAAAGAAACAACAAGGCCGTGCGGAAGCACAGAGAGAAAGGAAAAAAAAGTTATTCTCTACTTCCCATCAACGAGCGATGTTCGGCCATGTCCCGGGAAGCAGGGCCTCAAAATGCGTACCGGTTGTTCAGGAGAGACCCTACCCCATGAGAGGCCCCCTTTTATTGCTGAGTGTGACATCAGGTGTTATGGAATGTCCCTTTGGTTGGTTTAGGTCAGCTGCCCTGGTGATGTCCCCTCCCCATCAATTGCCCACCCCCAGCCTGCTGGCTCTTGGGGGCTTGGAGTCCTGATGCTGTGCCAGCACTATGCAGCAATAGACACAACACTGGAGTGATACCAGTGCTGTTCCAGCTATGAGTGCAGAGCACAGCCCTGTGTGGGCTGCTGCAGGGAAAGGTGACTCCATCCCAGACAGACCAACACAGTCAGAAAACAAAAGAAAACAAAACAACAGCAACAACAGAAACTGTCTTCAACAATAGTATTGCTTCAACATACCGAGTAAAAGTTTTATATTTATGATGAGAAGAACACAATATATTTAATCACTAGGCTTACTGAAAATAGTCAGGGTTACATTTGTAAAAGTGAAGAAATGAATGTTTAAGGGCATAGGACTAATTTGGAAGTAATAGTAGTGTCAAATATATCTCTGAAAGAAAATGGAATGATAAAAGAAAATGTATATATATATATATTCCTAACTAGTACTTTCCATGGACATGACAGAAAGCATGGAAATTCTTATTGCTGTGACTGAATCGTTGAAATGTATCAAATTATCATCAAAGTCAATAGGAGTTAACGCAGAACCCCTAGTGGCAGAAGTGAGATTTTTTTACAAAAAAAAAAAAAAAATGTGCACAGGATTGAAACACTAGGAAATGGAAAGTGGCTGTTAAAAGGCTGCATAGAAAAGGCTAGGAGAGGGAACTATACTTAATGAATCAATTCATTTATATACAGTCCAGTGAAAAGGTTTTGTCAGATGAAACAGAGGTTGAAACTCCACAGTTCCAAGTTAAAAGCTCTATTCATAAACTGTGCAAAGAAGATGATAATTATTTTTTTTCTTTACATTTTCAAATCATGGTAGGTTATTCACTAAAATAAAGATGTTCACTACTTATTCTACCACAACCAAAAATTCATCCAGACATCTCTGGAGATCATGCAGTCCAGCCAGCATGCTCAGGGCAGCATCAGCAACAGCAGGTTGCTCAGAGCCATATGCAGTCAGTGTTTGATTTTCTTCAAGGATGAATACTACACAGCAAACTTTACCTGATATGACTGTTCTCACATAAATATTTCTTCCTGTGTTTAAACAGAATTTCTTGCATTTCAATTTGTGCACTTTGTCACACAAAGAGTCTTATTTACTCCCTCCCATCAAGTATTCATATGCATTGATAAGATACCCCCTCAGCTTTCTCTTCCTGAGATTGAACAATCCCATCTGTCTCAATCTCTACTTGTATTAAGATGTTTCAGTCCCTTTGTAATCTTCATGGTCCTTCACAAGACTTGTTCCAGTAAGTCCATGTCTCTTTGATACTGGGAAGCACAGATCTGGACCAAGCACTCCAGCTGTGTTTCATCAGGGTTAAATAGAGAGGAAGAATCACCTACCTCAATTGGCTGGCAATGTCAGCCCACAATGACATTGATTGCCTTCATTTTAAGGACATGTGTTCAACTTGGTGTCCACTAGGACATTGGGGCTTTCTTTGTAGGGCTCTTTTCCAGTCAGTCAGCCCCCAGTATGCACAGGTACTTTCCTTCCAAAGGGGCAGGATTTTTCACTTCCCTTTGCAAAACTTTGTGAGGTTCTTGTCAGCCTATTTTTCCAGCCTCTTGAGGTCCTACTGAATGGCAGCATGACCCCCAGTGTATAAGTTATTCCTACTAATTTTGTGTCTGCTAACTTGCTGATGGTGTACTTAGGACCACCATCCAGGTGACTATGTTAAGTGAAGGTGAAGATGTTAAACAGTATGGGCCCCAATAACAACCTCTTTTGGCCTCCAGATAGACTTTGTTGCTGCAGTTCTTTGAGCTCAACACGTCAGCCAGTTTCCAATCCACCTCACTGTCCAGCTTACCTATCCAGTGCTTCACTAGTTGGTCTTTGAGGAGACAGCATCAAGAGCCTTGATTTTTTTGCTAAAGTCAAGATAAACAACATCCACTTCTCTTCCCTCATCCTTTGAGATAGTTATCTCCTTATAGAAGTCCATTGAGTTGTTTAGGTGTGTTTTCACTTTGCAAATCACAGTCACATTATTGTTTTTCCTAATAGCTTCCAGTTCAACTTACATGAGCACATTACCAGAGAGTGATATGATTCTGACAGGCCTGTAGTTCTCCAGATCCTCCAAAGTGCTAGCACTTTTGGAAGACAGGAGTGACATTTGTTTTCTTCTAGTCATCAGAAACTTCCTTCAGCCACCTTTCCAAGATAATCAAGAGTAGACTCACCATGAAATGGGCCAGCATCCTCAGAGTCCTTTGGTATTTCCCATCAGGTACCATGGAGTTGTATTTGTTTATGGGTCCCATAACATGATCTTTCTCCACCGAAATTAAGTTTTTCTTGCTCCAGACAGTACCATAAACTCAGGGACCTATGATTCCTGAAGGACAGTCTTACCACGAAAAACAAGCAAAGCAGGCATTGAGTATGTTTGTGTTCTCTCTTTCTATGTATTTCTATTTAAATTTTTCAGTTTTAGTTTGAATGACATTTGAGGTTACAGCGTCCACATGCAACTTAACATCTATGAAGTTTGTTTAAATGTGCCACCTGTGCATGAGATGGATGTTACAAAGAATCAAAGCAGGAGGGATGGTGTTTCTTACAGATTTTGTATGGATGATTTCTGACATCTAATTTTTACTTTTCAGACTATGGATATATTTTCATAAACTGCACTTTAGGAAATTTACAGTAATTATGCTTTATATATGTTAAAATATGAAATATCTATAATCTTTCTTCAATTAATAAATTATTTTATATTCTATAGGTAAACTGATTGATTGTCTCCTGATTTGCAGATCTCTTACAATGGATAAAATTAATGAGACCAGATGTAATGGCAGTGTCTCTTGTCTCCTGTCACAGGAAAAGCAGAGCTAAAGACAGATGGTGTTGGATCTAGACACTATGGTTTATTTTTTTTAACCAAAATTAGAGATTTAGGGCCTGTGCAAACCTCATGAAGTCCAAGACCAAGTGTAAGGTCCTGCACCTGGGATGGAGAAATTCCAAGGAGAAATACAGAATGGGTATTGAATGGATTGAGGGGGTGCTTCTTGACAGGATGCTCAACATCAGCCATCAACATGTGGTTGCAACCAACCATATCCTGGGTTGCCTCAAAAGAAGTGTGGCCAGGTCAAGGGAGGTGATTGTCCCCCTCTACTATGCTCTTGTGAGACCCCACCTGGACTACTGTGTTCAGCTCTGGGGCTCCCAGCACAAGAATCATAGAATCATAGAATCATAGAATCATAGAATATCCTGAGTTGGAAGGGACCCTTAAGGATCATCAAGTCCAACTCTTGACACCGCACAGGTCTACCCAAAAGTTCAGACCATGTGACTAAGTGCACAGTCCAATCTCTTCTTAAATTCAGACAGGCTCGGTGCAGTGACCACTTCCCTGGGGAGCCTGTTCCAGTGTGCAACCACCCTCTCTGTGAAGAACCCCCTCCTGACGTCCAGCCTAAATTTCCCCTGCCTCAGCTTAACCCCGTTCCCGCGGGTCCTGTCACTAGTGTTAATGGAGAAAAGGTCACCTGCCTCTTGACAATCCCTTACGAGGAAGTTGTAGACTGCGATGAGGTCTCCCCTCAGCCTCCTCTTCTCCAGGCTGAACAGGCCCAGTGACCTCAGCCGTTCCTCGTACGTCTTCCCCTCCAGGCCTTTCACCATCTTCGTAGCCCTCCTCTGGACACTCTCCAACAGTTTCATGTCCTTTTTATACTGTGGTGCCCAGAACTGCACACAGTACTCGAGGTGAGGCCGCACCAGCGCAGAGTAGAGCGGGACAATCACCTCCCTTGACCTACTAGCGATGCCGTTCTTGATGCACCCCAGGATACGATTGGCCCTCCTGGCTGCCAGGGCACACTGCTGGCTCATATTCAACTTGCTGTCTACCACGACCCCCAGATCCCTCTCTTCTAGGCTGCTCTCCAGCGTCTCATCGCCCAGTCTGTACATGCAGCCAGGGTTTCCCCATCCCAGGTGCAGGACCCGGCACTTGCTCTTATTGAACTTCATGCGGTTGGTGATTGCCCAGCTCTCCAACCTGTCCAGATCCCTCTGCAAGGCCTTTACGCCCTCATTTGAGTCCACAACTCCTCCAAGTTTGGTGTCATCAGCAAACTTGCTCAAAATACCCTCTATTCCTACATCCAGATCATTTATAAAAATATTGAAAAGTACCGGCCCTAAAATGGAGCCTTGAGGGACCCCACTGGTGACCGCCCGCCAGCCTGACGCAGCTCCATTTACCATAACCCTTTGGGCCCTGCCCGTTAGCCAATTGCTCACCCATCGTATGATGTTTTTATTTAGCTGTAGGACATGGACATGGACATATTAGAACAAGTCCAGAAGAGGGCCATGAAGATGATCAAGGGGCTGGAGCACCTCTCCTATGAAGACAGGCTGAGATGGTTGGGGTTGTTCACTCTGGAGAAAAGAAGGCTCCAGGGAGACCTTATAGCAGTCTTCCAGTACCTGAAGGGTGCCTACAGTAAAGATGGAGAAGGACTCTTTATCACGGAGTATAGTGATAGGACATGAAGTAATAAACTAAAAGAGGGTAGGTTTGGATTAGATATGAGGAAGAAATTCTTTACTCTGAGGGTGGTGAGGCACTGGAACAGGTTGCCCAGAGAAGCTGTGAATGACCTATCCCTGGAAGTGTTGAAGGACAGCTCAGAAGGGGTTTTGAGCAACCTGATCTATGGAAGGTGTCTCTGCCCATGGCAAGGGGGTTGGAATTACATGATCTTTAATGTCCCTTCCACCCTAAAGAATTCACACAAGGTATCACACAACATTAGTGTGATACCACTGCTGTTCTAGCTACAAGTGCAGAGTGCAGCACTGTATGGGGTGCTGCAGGGAAAGTTAGCATCCCAGCCAGACCCAGTACAGTCTTGAATTCCATTTCCAGCAGGGAGATTACTGCAAGTCCAGGGAGCTCAGGAGAAAGATATTCATGGTGTGCAGCTGCTCGTAGCTACTTGTCTTGGGAATTACTGGACAAGGTCTCTAGACACTCTATAGCATTTGTTTGTTTCCATCCTCCTCCCTGATACCCAGAAACTCATTCCACTTCCAGGATCTCTTCTCCAGATGGGATCTTCACCTTCATCTTTCTGGACCCGCATCTTACTGAGCTCACTTATTTTGGGGAACCCATCATTTTAGCACCAGTTCTTCTTTGTGTCCCTAAGTACCTAATTTTCCTAAAATAAATAGTCCATGTGCAGCAGCAAAATATGTAATCAACCTCCTGTGGTGCTGTCTCATATCTGCTTGTTAACTGGAGGGTTCAGGGCATGCACCTTTTGTCTAATTCAGGTATTATCGAAACATGACACCTGTGTCAAGTTTCTCCTTGTGAGTTCAAAAGTTCAGTCTAGGGCACTCATCTACATCCATTCATATTGCTCATTTCTGCTGCATGTTTATGTTTCCTGTGTTTCCATCTATAACACTTGGGCCTTTTGTCTATGACATCCTATGATCAAGGATAAGTAATTTAGATGTAGGTATCTACATTTCATCATCCCATCTTAAATATATGTATGATAATATTTGGAATTAAGTGAGGGCCTTCAATTTCTTCTGTAAAACAATAAAGAAAATAACAATTAGCTTCAGGCAGAGAAGGTAAAATATGGAAGATTTGGAATGCAAAGTACATTGCAGTTTCAGAAACAGTCTGGGCTGAAGCATGGTTCCAATAACCAGATGAAATATGCAGAGAAACACGAAAGGTCTGAAAATGGAAGAAAAGTACAGCAAATATTAAGCTTACAATATCAAAGAAATAAATGAAAATGTAATTTCTTTAGTCTCACACAACAATTTCTGAGGTTTCTTTTGCACTGAAAAGCTGCACTTGGTTGTAAATTGTGGAATTTATATTCCCTACAAAAATTAATAGGCAATATGGAAGCACAGTCAGGTTGACTAGCCTGTAGTTTCCTGGGTCCTCCTTGCCCTTCTTGAAGACTGGAGTAACATTGGCTTTTCTCCAGTCCTCAGTCACCTCTCCTGTTCTCCATGACCTTTCAAATATAATAGAGAGTGGCCTAGCAGTAACATCCGCCAATTCCCTGGGCATTCATGGATGCATTGCATCAAGGCCCATGGATTTGTTGACATCAAGTTTACCTAAATTATCTCTAATCTGAACCTCCTTGACCAAGAGAAAGTCTTTCTTTCTCCAGACTTTCTCTCTTGTCTTTAGGGTCTGAGATTCCTCAGGGCTGGTCTTAGCAGTGAAGGCAGAAGCAGAGAAACCATTCAGCAATACTGCCTTCTCTGTATCCTTTGTCAACAGGGCACCCGTGCCATTCAGCAGTGGGCCCACATTTTTCCCAGTCTTCCTTTTGCTATTGATATATTTGAAGAAGTCCTTCTTATTATCCTTGACATCTTCTGCCAGGTTTATTTCCAAATGGGCCTTGGTCTTTCTTGTTGCATCTCTGCATATTTTGACAATATCCCTGTAATTCCTCCCAAGTGGCCTGGAGAATTTTCCACATGCCTTTCTTTTCCTTCTTCTATTTGAGTGTTCCCAGGAGCTCCCTGCTCATCTATGCAAGTCTCCTACCCCCTTTTTGTGCCTTCTTTCTCAAAGGAATATACCAGTCTTGAGCTTGGAGGAAGAGATTCTTGAATACTGACCAGCTCTCCTGGAACCCCAGTTCCTTCTAGGGCCCTAACCCATGGGATTCCTACAAGCAGGTCCCTGAAGAGGCCAAAGTTTGCTCTCTTGAAGTTCAGGGTTATGATCCTATTTTTTGCTCTGCTTCCTCCTTGCAAGATCCTGAACTCCACCATCTCATGGTCACTGCAGCCAAAGTTGCCCACAACCTTCACATCTCCAATCAGGCCTTCTTTGTTAATAAAAGATCCAGCAGCACACCTCTCCTCAACCACCCATGTCAAAAAAATAGCATCAATGTTCTGCAGAAACCCCTTGGACTGTTTGTGCCTAACTGTGTGGTCTTTCCAGCAGATATCAGGGTGATCCCAGTTGCCCTCGAGAAGCAAGGCCTGTGACTGTGAGGCTGCTTCTGTAGAACGCTTCACCTACTTCCTCTTCCTGATCAGGTAGCCCATAGTAAACACCCACAAGTATCAGCCATCGGGCCTGTCCTCTAATCCTTACCCATAAGCTCTCAAATTGCTCTTCATCCATCCCTAGGTAGAGCTTGAGGCATTCCAGGTACTCTCTCACATAAAGAGAAACTGCACCACCTCACCTCCCTGGCCCATCCTTCCCAAAAAGCACATAGCCTTCCATGGCAGCATTCCATGAGCTATCCCACCATGTTTCTGTAATTGCAATGAGATCATAGTCTTGCAACCATATGCACATCTCCAGTTCTTCCTGTTTATTTCCTGTGCTACATGAATTGCCATACAAGCATTTCAGGGAGGTTACTGAGCATACAGGTTTCCCAGGAGGGGTGTAAGAGGATCCTCCATAGTTGTGTCCTGCACTCAATTCCCCAGCTGCATGCACTCACTGGAGGCATCTCGACTAGATGCTTTTTGCTGTCTACCCCATCCCTGTAACTCTTCCCTTCCCCCATCTTTCTTAGTTTAAAGCCCTCCTTACCAGGTTGGCCATTCCATTAGCAAAGACATGTGCACCTCTCAGTGAGGTGGATCCCACCTTTCCCCATCAGTTCTTGATCTTCTAATAGGGCTTCATGGTCATAGAAACCAAAACTTTGTTGCCAACACAGCAGCACAGCCAGTCATTAACTTGGAATATCTGTCTCTTCCTCTTCCTCCCATCCTCCCCCTTCACTGGAAGTACTGAGGAAAATATGACCTGGACTCACAGCCCCTTGATGACCATGCTCAGAGCTCTGATGTCATTAGCACCCACATGGAAAAGCAGCAGAGGGTAATAGTCTGACTCATGGACAAGCTTTGGCACTCTTTCCATGATATTTGCTATCCAAGCCCATGGCAGGCAACAAACATCTCTAGACAAGAGGTGCCTGCAGCAGGGAGTCACCCACAACAATCACCCACTGCTTCTTCCAAGTATTCCCACAAGGAAGAGGGCTTGTTGGACCAGTTGTGTCCTTTGAACTCTTGCTCAGCTCTTCCTCAGCCCAGAGAGCACTGAATCTGTTCCTCAATTGCAAGGTTTCAGGAGGAGTAAGAGCCTTTCTTCTCCTATGAGAAATGACCACCTTCCAGCCCTCTTCTGTAGTGTTATGATGTACTGTTTCATGCAGCACAGAGCCCTCCAGACAACTCCACTGCTGTAAGTGTTTGGGACTGCCTGAGCTGTATGGTCTCCATGAACACCCTGTCTATGTCTTGCTCATCTTCTCAGATGCTTCACAACCTGATGGCTTCCTCTTGTAAATCCATTACGTGATGGCACAACTTGTGGACAACAGCACATCTTCTACAGAAGGGGTGACTGTCAGTACAGACCTCCCAGAGAGGTCCCGAGCACTTCCTTCAGTGTGAGACCTGAAGAGACGCATCTGCTGTCAGAGGCTCTGTCTGGGTCGACATTTTCAACGTAGCTGATGAAGTGACTCCAGCAGCTATTGGGGAATAAATTCTGCAGTGTGTCATGACAGTATCCGAGGAAGCGTACACTGCAAGGACTGGAAACAAAGATGCCCTCTGGTGCCCTTTTGCACAAACTGCTGTGCAGATTGCTGTGCAAGCTGCTGCATAAACTGCTGCATCTGTTTCCTACCTCTGTTAGCTGTTTCCTTGGCCTATGTGGATCTGGCTGTGGGGTTAACGCATACTTGGTGGCTCTTGCTCAGCCTGTGGAATGGCCCCCCCTCAAGGGGCACCCTCTCTGTGCCCTCCTGCACTAAATGCTGAACTGACTGCTGCATAATGCTTTGTAACCTCTGCTCTGTCAGCTGTGCTCCTGGTTGTTCAAGGTCTCTAGGGGCTGCTTATGGAGGAGTTTGGGGTGAACACCATTACTGCTGGCCCTGCCCAAGCCCTGTCAGACACTCTAATGCCAGCCGCTGGCCCCTGGTGGGTCTCTGCACACTCTGGGAGCTTTCCTGGCTCAGGAACCCCCACTGTATCCTGTGATCCCCCATGACCTGTCCTCGTGAGTCAGGTGCCTAACCCCTGGCACAGGAGAAACAAAATTCAGCCAATAGGAAATGAACTATTTCATACTATTAATCAGTACTTTACCATGATGACTTACCATGCTAGTCCTGCTAAAGAAGTAATTATTGAAAAGGTAAAATTTAGGCTCACAAGAGAAAATGCAGTCAAGGCATAAGGTATAGGTTTATTTTTTTAACGAATGATTGCCATTATTTACAGGAGGGTAGTTAAACCTTGCTTTCTGAAGTGTCACACTACATGCAAGGACAAGTGTCCACCTATGCCTTTGTGTTTCTTATTCTGATGTATACAGGAGCAGGCTCTTTTACTGAGTTAAATATGGATACAAGAATTAAAGATTTAAGATGAAGCCTGTCAGTGTTACTTAGACAACACCTCCTTTGGGACAACATCTATTCTCAGCATGCACTTATGGAAATTGAATTGATTTTTTTTTTTTTTAATATTATGATGAACATCAATACAAAAGGCTTTATTTTATTTTATTTTATTTTATTTTATTTTATTTTATTTTTTTCCTCAAAAGAGTTAGGTTTTATCCAAAATCATTTAATGAAGTAGTAGTAGTATGAATTATTCTGAGAATTGCTATTTAGTATTATCCTAAAACCTGTGAACATATTCAATCAACATACTTTCTTTATTTAAGGTATTACAGAGTAAGCTAATGAATTATATTATACATTTTAATTTATGATGCTTATTTACAGAGACAGAGGTTATATCCACTGAACAGTTAGTAAAATTATTGTTCATTACTGAACAATATGTCAGCATATAGAACTGAAGTGCTTTTTGACATATATGTAAAACAAATAAAATAATGAATAATAATGAATAAAATATTTTTTATTGTTCATTACATGTGGGATTTATTATATCTAACTTTATTTATCTTTATATGTTCTTAAATATTTAGTCCAAGCATAGACTTCTCTATCCTTAAGGGAAATATGCCTCTGGAGACTGATCCATCCCAAGTGCCCTAAGATAGCATGAAGTCTCCTGGAGATGCCTCTGCTTTTCCATTAACAGCAACGGGAACTGTGGGACCAGGACCACAGCAGAAGCTGTCTTCGATTAAATACTTGTGACCTTTTGATTGATAGAGTAAATCAATTCTACATTTAGTGTCTTAACTATCACAGTAGAAATAACTATTTAAGCTGGTATAAATTTTTTATTAGTACCCATATGGGCATTCATTGCTGAGTAATATTGAAGGTGAACTATAATCATGACTGTAGTATTTCTGTGGAATATATATGGCACAGCTGACAAAGGTTTTCTAGGGTTTTATCACTGTCAGGAGGAGTTTTGTCTGTTATCACACAATCTAAGCAGAAGCAAAACCTTAAAATAGGCACTGACCAGAGACAAACTACTAACAATTAGGTGAACTTGGGAAGCACTGATGAACTACCTCTGCTTTTATAATTGTTTTCCTTTTTTTTTTTTTTTTTTTTTTTTTATACCTTCCCTTCAAGCATTCTAATGTATGTTTTGCCATACGGAAAGTGCTTAGGCAGTAGTTCTTGACTCCCTTGATTTGAGGCAGGTGGCTACTGTATGTCTGCATTCTTGCCAAGTTTTAAGACTGGCACAGTGTCTATTTTGAGCAAGGCAGTCCAAGCAGCAAATGGGTACTAAGGGGGGAGGTGAGGAGTTATGACGACGATGACATCTTCTTTGTGACACTGGCTAGAAATAGAAATTACAACAGCCAAGAACTCATGATGATATGATAGTGAGGAACTCTTGTTTTCTGCTGCTGAAGCAACTTAGAGGAAGAAGTGGAGATTAATGGAAACAGAGATGTATCCAAAGAAACCTGTTCTGGTTTGTCAGCAGCATGGTATGGCAATTCTATGAGAGAGTCTCAGGTCTTATATCTCTTAATAAGAGAAGTCTCCTTTCTCTTTTCCTCTCCCTTCTCATTCACAGCCACGAGTACTCACACAGCCATCTTCCTGAGGACAACTACCCAGATCACCTCCAGAGTGTATCAGGGTAACGTACCATGGGGTACGTAACAGAACACTGGAAAAAGGAGAGGAAGCTGGGTATGGTACAATATAATGTATGACAGCAGAAAACATTGTGTTGTCAGAAAAGTCATTGATCCTGAGCTTTTCTGATTCAGTAGCAAGAAGTATTTCTTAAAAATATGCCCGTGTATATACATGAGCTGTCTCAAATCAGCACTATTAAAGTATGACTTTAATGCATAATTTAATATTACTCACTGTGTACCAATGTCTCAAATAATGTAATTACTAGAAGGAAATAGCAAATGAAAGATCAGGAAGAAGGAACAAAATCATTTTTACAGGGCTAAGGGGAGAAAGGGAGCCAAATGAAACACGTGCCAGAAATAGGAAGAAAATAGAGAAAGAGGAAGGATGATTAATGGAAAGTCACAAAATATCTACAAGTAGAATTGTATATATATATATATATAAATAATAATATTAATAATAATAAACAAATCTTGCATGTGACAACATAAATTATGAACTAGGGGTGGTAGTGTGAGTTAGAAACTGGAAATGCATACAAGGTCCTCAATATGTTCCTCCATAATTAATCAGTGAATCTGTGTAGGTTGAGAGCAAAATAAAGGATACAGAGAACACCTAATGAAAGACAAATACAGGGATTGTTACAGGGATTGTTAAACAGATCTCATGACATGGAGAACAAAATGAAAGAATATAAAATAAAAGGAATAAGGAACTAAGAGTTCAATCTCATTCTTTGTGGAAGCAAAATAGAGTTTTCAGGGAACCTTTAAAACAGAAAGGGGTGGGGTACTCATGAAAATGACTGTGTTAAAGATGTGAAAAATAAGTTGTAGAAATGCAAGATCTATGGCTGTATAAAATGGCCCAGCCACCTTAGCAGCTGGACTTGATGATCCTTGTGGGTCTCTTCTAACTCAGAATATTCTATGATTCACCTTTTAGATAGTAATATACTGCAGCATATAATATTTTAGGGCATTATGCTTTTCTAACTTTAGCATCATTTCACATCAGTTATTAGAATTAGCAGTAAGATGTTTTGCTCGGTAAGCCATTGTTTTCTGCTATAGCTGCCAATGAAACAGCACGTGCTGTCACAGGTGGAAATGATATGCACTTCAATCAGAAGAGAGAGAAGCATCAATATGATTTATTGATGTAAAGTAATAATTTAAAAAAATTTATGTGACTTAAAGATTTGATGATTGTAAGGTACACCTGATTATAATTGGAAGATACACTTAATTACACATTATATAAAATATACTATATACTACTCAAAGACACTAAATGAAAGACATTATATACTACATAGAGGTTACATATCTGGGTTAGACAGCTTTACATCAAGAAGACCCTTCCATTGAATCATGAGGTTCAAAGTGGACCCCCTTGCTTTCTAAAGTCCTTGAGCCAAAGAACTGAAGAACCTAGGTGTGGCTGAATCCATTCCTAGTCCCAGACTTGTTCAATGGTTTATGTCTAAACGATTACATGCATCATGTGAAACCTGTATGATAGTTAGCAAAGATTATAAAGTGAGATCACAAAGCACCATTACAGAATGTTAGCATACTGTTATTTCCTGGTATACTTACCAACTATCTGCAGCAATACGGGTCCTCTCACTCTGCAGAAGTAATCTTGGGATGTGACCCTACCCAAGGGGAAGTCCTGGTGTGCAGCCCACTGTCATGTCAGGAGAGCTCAAAGGGTTCTTGGACTGCTCACTATTTATGGGATAAGATATGACTTATGGCCATATTTGCACCCAGATGTTAGTTTTGTCTGAATGTGTCTTGAGACAGACTTTCTGCCAAATTTGGCCAGCACTATGGGGAGGGGTGTGTGTCCTTTCTCAAATTAGCCTTCAGCTATTCATCATCTTGTTTCCCCAAATCCATTTTGAGTTGGATGCAGCCATTGTGACTGGAGCATCCATCATGCTGTTATTGATGGTTATCTGTTTAAAAAGTATGCAAGCATCACAGCCCCAGCTGATGGTATCCTGCTATCCTGCTTAAGCAGGGGAGGAAGAGACTACAACATTACAATTTCCCAAGGTTTGTTACACTCACTTTGCATCATGACAGAAAGCCACAATGATGTTCAGCCTACTAGAAACGTTAGAGTCCTACATAAACTAAAGAAAGGAAACAACAACAACAACAAAAGGATAAAATTAATTTATTTAGAAATAAATAAGACAAATAAATATAAATTAACGTAAAACTTAACATACAACCCAACTGGAAATGAAGTCATATGCGTAGAAATAAATAAATAAATAATTTTTAAAAGCAGCAAATTAATTGAATTAAAAAAAAAAAAAAAAAAAAAAAAAGGCTAAGAAAGTTAATGGCACCAAAGGGGACAGAGAAAGAAGCTAATAAAATTATATTGACACAACCATGTATTCTGTTCTGAAGATTTTTATTTGCTTATCAAGAAATGAAAATCCAAAAAGTTTTTGTGAGCAAATGTTTTAATAGCAGATAAGTAGTAAATAACTGCTATTATAGATTTACTGAGTTTTAAAAATATGGCAAGTGTTGCCAGTAAAAGTATGGCACTGTCAAGAAGTTTTATTTACATCTACTTCCTAGTTATTACAGGGCTAAGGACCAATCCTCTTAAAGGTGACATTTCTGCATCCCCCTTCTAACAGTCCAATCAAGGAATATGAACAGAATCATATCAAGCTCAGCCTCAGAAGGCAATTAGAACCCAGATTCAAGGCAACATGTTTCTTGTGTCTTCTTGCTCCAGCAGGAGTGAATACAGTAGAATTAAAAGTCACAAAATCACAGAGTGGTTGAAGTTGGATGAGACCTCTGGAAATCACTTCGTCTAACTCCCCTGCTCAACCAGGGTGTCATGTTTTTGTGTGGGACATAGTTTATATTCTTCACTGAGGCTAACAAAATGTTGTGTTTTGGATTTTTGATGAAAATACTGCTGATAATACAATAATGTTTTAGTTGTTCCAGAGCAGTGGTTGCACAAATACAAGGATTGCTTTTGCTTATGCTGACCTGCCAGTGAGGAGACTGGAGGTGCACAAGAAACTGGGAGGAGACACAGCCAGGACATCTGACCCAGACTGGCCGAAGAGATATTCCATTCCATATAACATCATGGTCAGTGACAAAAGTTGGAGTAAAGAAGAAGGAAGGAGGGGATGTTCAGAGTCATTGTGTTTGTCTTCCCAAGAAACTGTTATATGTGATGAGCCCTGCATTCCTGGAAGTGTCTGAACACCAGCCTGTCAATAGGAAGTAGTGAATGAATTCCTTGTTTGGTTTTGCTTACGCACATGGCTTTTTCTTTGCCTAGTAAACTGTATTTCAACCCATCAGTTCTCACACTTCTACCTTTCTGATTCTCCCCACTTTCCCACCTAGGGAGAATGAGCCAGCAGCTGTGTGGTGCTGAGCTGCCTGCTGGAGCTAAACCACAATATAGGGACACCTACAGTAGTTTGCTCTTGACCAGGTCCAGGTGGCTTTTGAAGGTGTCCAAGGAGGGAAGCTCTACAACCTCTCTGAGCTACCTGTACCATTGCTCAGTGCACAATAAAGAAAAGCCTCCTTATGTCCAGACAAAACCTACCTTAACATCTTGGTGACAGTACTCTTAATGCAGCTCAGCTTGCAATTAGCTTTCTTTGGCAAGGGCACATTGCTATCTCATGTTCAACTTAGTGTCCGCTAGGGCCCCGGCTCTTTTTCTGACAAGCTGTTTTCCAGCTGGATGGTACTAGCTTGGTTCCTGGGATTGTTCCTCTTGAGGTGTGGGACTTTGCATTTGTCATTGTTGACCTTTCTGAAGTGCCTGTCAGCCCATTTCTCCAGCCTGTTCTGGTCCTTGTGGATGGCAGCATGATCCCCTGGCATATTAACTACTTCTCCCAGTTCTGTGTCACTTGCAAAGTCAGTGTTGCTCACAAGCTCTTAAATTGTCTGCCTCCATTAGCTTACTAAGATCAACAGTGAATGCAGCACTGGCAGCTATGAAGATGGCTTGGCAGCTGTGATTTTCATGTGAATAAAAGAAATAAATTTAGAAGTGGTCATATGAGAATGATATGAGAAACAAATGTGTTCCTTTAGTAATTCAAGTTCATGAAAATAAAGTATTTAAAAAAATGTCTTCCCCAAATATAATGTTAAACATTCATATTATTTATTTATTCATATTGCACTCCTTTCTTCTGTTTCTGTATGTATTTTCCCCCCATATTCATAGATTAGCAATGTTTTTCTCTCTTTTCCTAATGCAGCTTTGTTACTTTAAGGCTTTATGTGGTAAATGTGTAAATAAAGAATTTCTGAAGATTTCTCCCATTGTGTAACTTATATCAGTAGATTTTTTATTGTCTCCTCTCAGAAAACAAATCGAAACCACAGCTTCTGCACATCAGTTTTGAAAGAGGATTCAGTCTCTCTGTGCCTGCAGGTTGTAGCTGTAATTCAGATTCAGTTTGACAAATGTGTCAGAAAACGTTTTATTGGTACATAAAGCATACTGTTAAGTCTTAATGCAAACTGTTATTGTATTATTCAGAAAGTCAGGAATATACTTGATCATAGGTTTCTGGTTTGAGAAAAGAGTAAACACTAACAATCTTGATCAATGGGGCCCTTCTTCTTTCCTTCCTTCCTCCCTCCTTCCTCCCTCCTTCATCCTTCCTTCCTTCCTTCCTTCCTTCCTTCCTTCCTTCCTTCCTTCCTTCCTTCCTTCCTTCCTTCCTTCCTTCCTTCCTTCCTTCCTTCCTTCCTTCCTTCCTTCCTTCCTTCCTTCCTTCCTCCCT
>NC_048893.1:131872443-131894909 GCF_011077185.1 Oxyura jamaicensis
TCCCTCCCTCCCTCCCTCCCTCCCTCCCTCCCTCCCTTCCTTCCTTTTTCCAGAAAAATATTAACACTAAAATAGATAATATTTAATTTGTAAAAAGAATCTTGTCTATCTTGTTTATTTATGAGGGGTCATAACACAGATTAATGAAGAACAAATCCTTTAAAGAGGTACATAAAGAAACAAATAAACAAACAAACAAACAAAAGCACAAAGCAGTCAAGAATATGAAATCAGAAATAGGATAAAGACTTCCTTTAAAGATTTTCTTATAACTCCATTCCTGTATACAGCACAATGAGACCTGATATAAATCATTCCCAAAGCAAAATAATGCAGAAGAGCATGACATTCAAAGATAGATCATATACTTGAAAAAAACAGCATGCAAATACAAACCACAGCCCTCCCAGAGTGCCATTGCATGTGGCTTTTTTTTTCTTTTTCTTTTTCTTTTTTTTTTTTTCTTTTTTCTCAGCTAGTTTAGACACCTACATAACAAACATTACTACAAGGAAACTCTTCATTTCGTACTTTTTCTTAAACAAAGAACATATTATATGCTGCTGTAGTGGGTTTATATGGCAAGGTTTTGGTAGCAGGGGGCCATAGGGGTGGCTTCTGTGAGAAGAATCTAGAAGCTGCCCCATGTTAGATAAAGACCCCTCTCCTGACCAGAGGTGAGCCAATAAGTGATGTTGTTTGCGCCTCTGTGAGAGCATATTTAAGAATGGAAAAACAAACAAACAAACATTAAAAAACAAAACAAAACAAAAAAACTGCCACACAGCAGCTGGGAGAGTGAGAGGAGTGAGAAACAGCCTTGCAGGTTCCAAGGTCAGTGCAAAACGAGGGGGAGAGGTGTTCCAGGTGCTGGAGCAGAAGTCCCCTGCAGCCTGTGGTGAGTACCAGGTGAAGCAGGATGTCCCCCTGCAGCCCATGGAGTACCACGATGGAGCAGGGTTCCACACTGTAGCCTGTGGAGGAGCCCCTGGTGGAGCAGGTGGACCTGAACTGACAGAGGCTGCAGCCTGTGGAGGACTCCCACCAGAGCAGATTCCAAGCCGGAGCTGCAGGCCATGGAGAGGACACCATGCAGGAGCAGGTGACCTGGCAGGAGCTGCTGCCCGTGGGGGATCCATGCTGGAGCTGTTTACTCCTAGCGGATGGGCCCTGTGGTGCGGCCCCATATCTGGAGAAGTTCTTGAAAAGCTGCTGCCTGTGGGAAGCCCCCGCAGGCTCAGTTTGGGAAGGACGGCATCACATGGAGGGACCCCACATGGAGCAGGGGCAGAGAATGACCATGAAAGAGCAATGGAGATGAAGGGTTAGGGACTGACTGCAGCCCTGATTCCCCTGTTCCCCTGTGCCACTCAGGTTGGGGAGGTGGAAGAGGATGGATTGGGGGAAGGTGCTTTTGGTTTCTTTCCTTCATTTCTGACTTCTCTAGCTTGTTAGTAATAGGCAATAAATCTTACTGTCTCCCTACTCTGAGTCTGTTTTGCCCATCACAATAATTGCTGAGTGATCTCCCTGATCTTATCTCAACCCTTGAGCCCTTTGCATTGTATTTTTCCCTCTATCCCTTTCCCTTTGAGGAGGGGGAGTGAGAGAGTGGCTGAGGTGGAGTTTGGCCACTCACCTGAGTAAAACCACCACAGCTCCTATCAGCCCAGTGCCCATAAGTGCCCATAAGGTGCTGGTCCTGATAGACAGTGTAGGCCATGCCAACATGTTTAGCTCTTCATTCTGGGATACATGAGCTTGATTTAAACTGAGAATCTTGACTGCCAGCATGGTAGCACAGACCCCAGCATGTTAATTTAACTGCCCGAGAAGATGCACAAATTATTGGCAAGTTTTGTAACCTGTTCTGTAGTCTGTGCAGCTGTAGCTACATAGCAAACATTAGTTGTGTTAATGATTGCTACAGTGATAAAAGATCAAATACAACCTACTTGGTATAGTTAATCAGAATTTAGGATTAAAAGAATAATCTTTTTCCTCGAATAGTTAGCTGGATCTTTTGAAAAATCTGTGTTTTAAATTGTTAGTGTACCTCTCCACATTTCTTGCAAAGTTCATAAGAAATTGCTAAATTGCTTTTCATATATTTCAAATTGTGAACCTCAGGGGAAAATAAATAAATAAATAAATAAGGTGATAACTTAAAATTAAACTTAACTGATCTGTTTTTCTTTTTGATTGCATTTTGGATCAAAAATGGTGGCTTGTTTACAAGTATCATAGACTTCAATCTGTCTAAAACATTCAATCTGTCTAAAAATATCATCATGATTAAAGGTCATCAAAGTATTTAAATAGGAGAATGATAAATATGCTAAAAAAGATAAACAGTCAAACATTAAAAGTGTTCTGTAAAGAAATTATTTGTCTAACAGTTGTTCTCTGGAACTTTCTTGACTCTAAAGTACTTATTACTGTCCCTTCCTTTCCCTTGCCTCCCCTTCCCTCCCCTTCCCTCTTTTTTTTTTTTTTTTTTTTTTCCTCTTAAAACTCTTTTTAACATTTTACAGTTTTGCATCTTATATAATGACACTTTCTTCTCCTGGAGAGGGGATTTATCTAGAGACACTTATTCCAGTGATCTACAGTGAGATCAACACTTGCTGCAAAGTGGCAGTCACAATGCCTGCCTCAGCTGTGGATCCTCACAGCTGTGGGGAGGACCTCTCTGCTGATGCAGATAACATCCTTTCCCTGTGCAACCATCTTACCTAGATAAACAATGAAATGAGAAACATAGCTATGTATAATATCCTACCTATAAATTAGACTATCACCTCTAATTGAAAGATCATTTGCAATGAAACCAGAATTTCATTCTGCTTTTTTCCCCCAATACTTCACTAAGTCAAAGTAGGGAAGGAGATGTTTGCATAAAGCCAAGGGCTTGAAAGAGTGAGGACTGGAAGAGTGGAGACGGTCAGTATCAAAAAACTGTCAATGCCTCAACAGCTTTTGGTAATTTTTTGTTTGTTTAACATCCATCAAAAGGAAACAGCATTGTTATACCTAAAGCACTGACTTGGAACTCCAAACTTCATACCCAGTTCCTGTCTCTGACAATGTCTCTCTACCCAGATGATTAGGAGGTTTGCATCAAGTTTTTATTTTATTTTGTTTGTGTCTTTGCTGGTTTTATATGTATATATATATCTGCTTGTTAGTTTGCTTGTTTCTTTAGTGGGCTGGTTATTTAAAAAAATAAAATGGAATGAAAACCTCATGGAAATGCAATTGTTTGAGCAAACTTCTTACGAGAAAATTCAAGAATTCTGAGAGGAACTGGTGTTTTTTTCTCAAGGTCACTGGACAACTTGTCAGTTTCAAAGTCGGTGGTTGCAAGACAGCACCAATATTTGAAAGTCCACAGCTTTAGGGGTGATATATGGAGGAGGTGCTGCTAGGAAGTATGTTGTATAGAGGTGGAGGTGTTTTTGCAAGGAAGGTGTCCCTCCCAAGCTGGATAGGAGAAGCCGCAGAAACTGGATTGGATCTGAGATGGGTCACAGTTCTGCAATAGCTCACTAGGAGCCACAAATGGGAGCTGCCTTTTGACATCAGAACTACACAATCCCACCTTGGGCCATTCTGAAAATATTAGAACTTCCTTGTTCCTGTCCTGGGGAGCCAGCTGGACATAGCTCATGTTTGACTCTCAAAGCTGCTTAGTCCTAACTTCCGGACAAACCACTCTTCTTCCAGAGTGAAAATGCAAATATGCATGAAACTTATACATATAAGTGTGTATAGATATACTCAGTTAAAAATAATAATAATAAATGCAGTTATTAGAATTTTATGATTTCCTAAAAGATCTGAAACAAGGTATCTCATCATCCCTGGGACTTCATCAAGTCATCATTTCATTTATGAAGAAATGCTTTCTTATGATAATGATTTCATTTTCTCATTCTTGGTCTGTCCATGTATTTTGATTATGAATTTATTGCTACAGGTATGAACTCTTCCTTTGAGTACCCTTCCTAGTTCCTAGAGAGCTATTTACTCCTGGAAACCTTAAAATGTTATGTTTTAAGTAAAGGAGATTTGGTGTATCAAATAAAAAAAAACTTTGCCTAATCAATTTATTTTTTTCTTAAGATTTAAAGTTTTAAGAGGTCTTCATAAGTATATATTTATTGTATGAAAATGCCCTTTCCATAGTTCACTGAAGCACAAAGCAACTGTAGCATATTTAGTCACATATTTTCCTATTTTAAAAGGTGATATTCAAGCAGAAAAGAGTTAATCTTTTGATTTATGAAAGAAATAAAGTAATTTGTTTCAGGTCATGTAGTCTCTGCTGAGAGTCTAATGCACACACAAATTCTCCTATTCAGAAAACAACCAAATGTAACAAATAGTGAATCTAGTATTGTGTTGAAATAAATTTTCATTAGGAAGATGAGGGCAACCAGCAGCTGAGTTCCAAAATGAAATGATTTACCTTGACTATCCTTGAAAAGCACTCCTAAGGAACTAAGGATTTAATAAGAAATTATTAGATTAAACTTTCTCTGAAAACAGCTATTGAATTACTTGGGAGTCTGTAATCTGTTAAAAAGACATGTCAAGGGAATCAGCTTCCTCCAAGAAATGTAAATGTAAGACCAGAGGCAGACTTGCTGTATAGGAAGGAGGCAAATTATAATACTGCAGTGATTAAATAATTTTTGTGAAGAAGAAAGAAGCTGTCATGTTCTGTGTTTGTAAAACTGGTTACAATACCTTCAGTATGTGAGCTATTGATTTTATTTGTTTGGACCTATGCTTTTCAAGGGTATTTTCTACTTTTTTAATTTACTTTTGTGTTTTATTATGATTCTGTTGAAAATAAGCGAAGCATATGCTTGAATAATATAATGAACTTGATCTTAGAGATGAACATGGAACTTCTGCTACAAGTTCACACAATGCAAGAATTAGTTATTGAGTACTTTAAAAATACAAACACTTTTTTTCAAGAAGTCAACATGGATGATCCACTTAGGTTCTAACATATTTCTTGAATAAACATCTGTCTTTTGATTAAAATTGCTAGAATTTAATAAAAATGAAGGACAGTCTGAATTCAGTTTGCTAGTCTGACTGAAAGCATATAATCACATAACTCTGCTGTGAGTAAAGAACAAGGGACATTTCTAAAACTCGCAGTTTGGGAACAGACCATATAATGTCCATCCATTCTTTCTTGTCCCTATGGACAAGAAAGCTGTAGTCCATATTTATTTATTTATTTATTTTTAATTTGTATTACAAACTACCTTTTTAATGCAATGGAAAATTGAGACACCAGAGGTTTTGTTTCAAAAATGAAATCCCTCTAATTCTTCAGAGAAATCCTATGAAAATTGAATTTTTGAAAAGAGAAATAAAAGGAAAGAAGGAAGAAACAAAACTTTCTAAACTTTCTTCTGTCAGAGTTAGTTAGGTGCTAAAATTAATGTCCTGGGGATTTTATGGACTTTGTATTAAAGAAATAATAATAATAATAATTAATAATAATAATAATAAAACCTTCAAATGTGCAACTCACCTTTCTCATCTTAGCCCATCACCTCCGTTTTCCATGATTCTGGGACAATTGAATGAAAAATATGGATTCTGCCAACAAGATATGCTTAGATGAGTGTCAGAATCAGATATATCTAAAATTAAATTAATACTGAGATTTAAAAAACAAGCAAACAAACAAAAAAAAAACAGTTTTCTAAAATCTCAGTGATTAATACATTCTGTTTTCTATCAGTCAGGCTACACTTCATAGTTTCCATTATTAAGACTATTTTTTTACAAAGAGTTGATTTAAGGCTATGAGCTTCCTCAGAAGAGCTGGTACCTTGACAGGAATATACAGGAAATCTGATGGGATGAAAGCGTCTCCTTTCTAGAGCCACTTCAATATTTTTTCTTCATGGAAACTAAGATGCATGAAGCTCAAAATCCAGCTCAAAATCCAGCTGCCAAAACCGTAGAATGACAGAACTTCTTTTTTCTTTGAACTTGCTAGGCTTTGACAGATAATAACTTATTTGAAAGTAAGTATCAAACACATGGGGAAAAAAATCTATCAAAAAATACACAAGATCTTTAGTGTGCTGTCCTATTTCATGTCTCACAACTTAAAACATCACGAGTCAGTAGTAGAAGAATGTCCATTGTCAAATGCAATAATCACTGCATATGTTCTCTAGGATACATCAAGGTCTTGTATCTAAATAATTAATAATTATGGTTTATGTTGACATTGCCATGCCAGCACAGATTAGTTTGTTCAATAATATGATGATATTTACCCACTGGGTAATCTGAGAAACTATTAACATAGCCTAAGTATGCACAGCCTTAGAGCACAATTATTTAGCCCTTTTATTGTCAGAGAACCTGATTGTGGAGTGACAATGCAGGACAATGAACAATTGGGAAAATCCAGTGGATTAAGTTCTATTTCGCAATATTCAAAAAAAAAAAAAAAAAAAAAAATGCTTACAGCAGCTAGCCTGCTGGAGTTCAAGAGTTCAAGACATGTTTGGACAACGTTCTCATATAATTTGATTTTTGGATTATCTTGTATTCAATGGGGAGCTGGATTCAATGGTTCTTGTGCGTCTCTTCCAAATCAGGATATTCTATGATTTTATTATCATTTCATGAACATAAAACAGAATAGGAATACATTGAATATTAATTCAATTAAAAACATGAATTCTTTATACCAAGGAAAGTTTGTGTTGTTGTTGTTTGGGGTTTTTATTATTATTATTATTATTATTATAGATCATAATAATAATAAACTTTATACTTTGTCCACTTTTAACATGATAATAAAACAAGAAGTACCTGTGAGGAGAATATGGATAATTTTGCTTTTTTGTTTTTGATTTTGTTTTTAGTTAGTCTGACAGATAGCCATAGAAATGATGTGCTTGATTCTAAGAATGAGTCTAAAATATTTCTATGAATGGAGCAAGTAAGCTACCCATTGTATGGAACCTATATAAAGAAGGTTTAACAGTGCATTTTCATTGTTCATATTCACTGACATTATAAAAATACCTGGCACAATATATATATATATATATATTATAAAATAATTAACTAGTCATTTAGAATAGTTATACATGCTTAGCAGTGATCAGCATCTCATTAATGATCTCTTCCTCCCATGGTTAACCAATAGATTTATTTCACAAATGTTAAGACTATTAGAGGAATATCAACAAAGCAGGAGTTATTTACAATGTTAACTCAGGCTTTTATGTTGTGCTGTGCCAGGCTCTGGGCTGTAGATGTAGAGAGATAGATAAGATACAGACCTTTAAAAATCCATTGTGCTTGCAAAGATATATGCCTCCACTGTCCAGAGAGTACCAGAAAACTCCAAGATGACACACTGGCTGACAAAGTAATATTTTACAGAAGTGTCACAAACACAGTTAAGGAAGAATTGTACCTATTTTTAGATTTGTTTTCTTAGACATATTTGTGCTTCAAATACTAATTTCCATCTAATGTGTGACTTAAACACTGTTCAACAACCTCCTGGTCACTATGGAGACAGAATTTCAAAGATAATGCATCAAACTTCTCATAAGTCATAGTTAACATAGAACTGAGCTCCTAACCTGAAATGCATATGTATTCATATACAATATGTACTCAGATATGTAGGGAGAAGTTACACATGAGTGTAAGAGAAAGCATAAAAATTCTCATAAAAGAAAATGAAACGTAGGAAGAATCCAGATAATTTTATTGCCTCCTTTATGAACTAAATGTTGAAATTGGGATATAAAAATAAAAATAAATAATATATAATTACATAAAAATAATCATAATTTAAAATAATAATAATAATCACCAAGAACCTGCTAGAGGTTCAGCTCGCTGCTAACTGAATTTGGAGTTAAATCCAGCTGGTGACTGGTCACTAGTCGTGTTCCCCATGAGTTGGTGTTGGGAAAGTGTTTTAAGGAAAGTTTGGATATGGTGCTTAGGAACATGTTTTATTGGGTTATATTGGTGGTAGGGTTGTGGTTGGACAAGATGATTATGGAGGTGTTTTCCAACCTGAATGATTCTATGCTTCTATGATTTTTTAAACATTTATTTATATACATATATTTGTTTGGATTTATTTACCTATATGTATATATAATTTATACATTTATTTATACAATGCATTTTATAGGAAGCTATAAATAGATGTCTTTTTTGCTGAAGATATAATTGATAGAATCATAGAATCATAGAATATCCTGAGTTGGAAGGGACCCTTAAGGATCATCAAGTCCAACTCTTGACACCGCACAGGTCTACCCAAAAGTTCAGACCATGTGACTAAGTGCACAGTCCAATCTCTTCTTAAATTCAGACAGGCTCGGTGCAGTGACCACTTCCCTGGGGAGCCTGTTCCAGTGTGCAACCACCCTCTCTGTGAAGAACCCCCTCCTGACGTCCAGCCTAAATTTCCCCTGCCTCAGCTTAACCCCGTTCCCGCGGGTCCTATCACTGGTGTTAATGGAGAAAAGGTCTCCTGCCTCTTGACACCCCCTTATGAGGAAGTTGTAGACTGTGATGAGGTCTCCTCTCAGCCTCCTCTTCCCCAGGCTGAACAGGCCCAGTGACCTCAGCCGTTCCTCGTACGTCTTCCCCTCCAGGCCTTTCACCATCTTCGTAGCCCTCCTCTGGACACTCTCCAACAGTTTCATGTCCTTTTTATACTGTGGTGCCCAGAACTGCACACAGTACTCGAGGTGAGGCCACACCAGCGCAGAGTAGAGCGGGACAATCACCTCCCTTGACCTACTAGCGATGCCATGCTTGATGCACCCCAGGACACGGTTGGCCCTCCTGGCTGCCAGGGCACACTGCTGGCTCATATTCAACTTGCTGTCAACCGCGACCCCCAGATCCCTCTCTTCTAGGCTGCTCTCCAGCGTCTCATCGCCCAGTCTGTATGTGCAGCCAGGGTTTCCCCGTCCCAGGTGCAGGACCCGGCACTTGCTCTTGTTGAACTTCATGTGGTTGGTGATCGCCCAGCTCTCCAACCTATCCAGATCCCTCTGCAAGGCCTTTCCACCATCATTCGAGTCCACAACTCCTCCAAGTTTGGTGTCATCAGCAAACTTGCTCAAAATACCTTCTATTCCTACATCCAGATCGTTTATAAAAGTATTGAAAAGTACCGGCCCTAAAATGGAGCCTTGAGGGACCCCACTGGTGACTGCCCGCCAGCCTGACGCAGCCCCATTTACCATAACCCTTTGGGCCCTGCCCGTTAGCCAATTGCTCACCCATTGTATGATGTTTTTATTTAGCTGTATGGTGGACATTTTGTCCAGTAGGACCCTATGGGAGACCGTGTCAAAAGCCTTACTGAAGTCCAAAAAAATCACATCAGCTGGTTTCCCTTGGTCCACCATACGGGTGATCTTATCATAAAAGGAAATCAGGTTAGTTAGGCAGGACCTACCTTTCACAAACCCATGCTGGCTGGGACCAATGACTGCTTTGTCCCCCAGGTGCGCCTCAATAAGTTCGAGAACCATCTTCTCCATGATTTTACCAGGCACTGACGTGAGACTGTGTCCTGGTTTCAGTTAGGACAGTTATTTTTCCTCCTAGTAGCTGGTAGGGTGCTATGTTTTGGATTAGGATGAGAAGAGTGCTGATAACATGCTGATGTTTTAATTGCTGCAGAGCACTGCTTATACTAAGCCAAGGACTTTTCAGCTCCTCGCTCTGTCCTGCCAGCGGGCAGGCTGGGGGTGCAGCAAAAGCTGGGAGGGGACAAACCCAGGACAGCTGACCCAAACTGGCCAAAGGGGTATTCCATACCATCTGACGTCATGCTAAACAATATATAGGGGTGGCTAGCCAGGCTGGGGGGGCCGGCTGCTCGGGGTTGGGCTGGGCATCGGTCAGCGGGTGGTGAGCAATTGCATTGTGCATCACTTGTTTGTACATATTATTATTATTATCATTATTATTTTCTATCTTAATAAACTGTCTTTATCTCAACTCACAGGCTTCACTTTCCCGTTTCTCTCCCCCATCCCAGAGAGGGAGGGGGGAGGGTGAGCGAACGGCTGTGTGGTGTTTAGCTGCCAGCCGGGTTAAACCACAACAGACTGACAGGCCTGTAATTGCAAGGGTCTTCTTTCTGACCCTTCTTGAAAATCGGCACAACATTTGCCAGCTTCCAGTCTACCGGGACCTCTCCAAATTCCCAGGATCGTTGAAAAATAATTGAGAGAGGTTCCGCGATGACGTCCGCCAGCTCTTTCAGCACCCGGGGATGAATCCCATCCGGACCCATGGACTTGTAGGGATCCAGGTGGAGTAGCAAATCCCGCACACGTTCAGGGTCGGTTGGGAGTTTGTCATCCCCACCCGCCCCGGTCCTCCAGCTCGGGGCACCCTGGGTCCCGAAGCCCATCATCGGCAATGAAGACAGAGGCAAAGAAGGTGTTAAGTGTCTCTGCTTTGCCTATGTCATTGTCTGTGAGGAGACCTTCCCTATCAAGGAGCGGCCCTATGTATTCTTTAGTTCTCCTTTTTCCATTCACATATCTAAAAAAAACCTTTTTGTTTTCTCTCAGACACAGCCAGCTTCAACTCTAGGTGTGCTTTGGCCACACGAACTTTCTCCCTACAAACACGAACAGCATCCCTGTATTCTTTCCATGACACCTGGCCCTCCTTCCAGTAGCGAAACACTCTCTGTTTCCGCCTAATCTCCATTAGAATGTTCCTGGTCAGCCACGCTGGCCTCCTGCCCCGCCTGCCTGACTTCTGATATTTTGGAATTGCCTGATCTTGTGCATTTAGGAGGCAGTGCTTAAAGATTGACCAGCACTGATGGACACCCATGCCTTCAAAAGCAGTTTCCCAGGGGACCTTGCCAACTAGTTCCCTGAGCAGCCTGAAGTCCGCTCTCCCCATACCCAGGGCTGAAGTTTTGTTGGCAGTTTTCCTTCTGACACCATAAATTCTAAATTCAACCACTTCATGGTCACTATGACCAAGACAGCCGCCAGTTGCCACGTCTCCCACAAGACCCTTTCTGTTCTCTAGCAACAGGTCTAGGAGTGCACCTTTCCTAGTTGGCTCCGTTAGCACCTGCACCAAGAAGTTATCATCGAGGTGCTTCATGAACCTCCTGGACTTGCTCGTGTCAGCTGTGTGGCACTCCCAGTTAACGTCTGGCAAGTTGAAGTCCCCCATAAGGACAAGGGGAGTTAATCTCGAGGCCTCTCTTAGTTCTGCAAAGAATAATTTATCGGCGCTATCGTCCTGGCCAGGCGGTCTGTAATAGACTCCCACAACGACATCCCCTTTATTCGTTCGTCCCTTGATCCTTACCCAGAGGCTCTCATCTTTGCCATTGCCGACCTGAAGTTCCACACAGTCCAGCCCCTGCTCCACACAGTCCAGCCCCTGCTTCACATACATCGCCACCCCACCACCTCGCCTACCCTGCCTGTCCCTCCTGAAGAGCCTGTAACCATCTATCACAACACCCCAGTCACAGGACTCATCCCACCAGGTTTCGCTTATGCCGATGATGTCGTAGTTGCGGGACTGGGCCAGGACTTCTAGCTCATCCATTTTATTCCTCATGCTGCGTGCATTCGTGTAGAAGCACTTCAGGTGCGTCTCCTTACACTCAGCACCTTGTGGATCTGACCGAAGGACCTCACTGGCACACAGCCCCTCTGATTCTAGCGTACCATCCCTTAGGTCTTCACCGGCGTGCCTGGTTTTAGCCCCTTCCCCCTTCGACTCTAGTTTAAAGCCCTATCTATCAGCCCTGCCAACTCCTGACCAAAGATCCTTACCCCTCTCCGAGAGAGGCGCATCCCATCCGGTGCCATCAGGCCCGGTGTAGCATAGACCTTCCCGTGATCAAAGAACCCAAAATTCTGCCAGTCACACCAGTCTCGAAGCCACGAGTTTATGTGAACAGCACGCCTTTCAGCTTCGATCCCCTCTATCGGAAGGACAGAGGCAAACACAGCCTGCGCCCCTGATCCTCTAAGTAGTCGCCCCAAATCCCTAAAGTCTCTTTTGATTGCCTTCGGACTTCTCGTTGCTACTTCATCGCTACCAGCCTGAAAGACCAGTAGCGGGTAGTAGTCAGTGGGCTGTACCAGGCGCTTGACTTTCGTGGCAAAGTCTCTCACCCGAGCCCCAGGGAGGCAACAGACTTCTCTGCGGGTTGGGTCCGGTTGGCATATCGGTCCCTCTGTCCCTTTCAGAAGGGAGCCCCCCATAACAATAGGCCTTCTTTCTTTTTTGAAGGATGATGTGGCAATGCGATGTGTAGGTCGCCTTGTTTTAGGCGCCCCCTCCAACTGGGACAGGTTTTTATCTACTATGTCATTCAGATTGTCTTGTTCTAGTCCTTCATATCGATTATTTAAGGGTAGATGAGAAGGTGAGGTGGGCAGAGAGAGGGCTTGCCTACCACCCCGAATAGGCACCTGCCTCCATTCCCCCCCTTGATCTAGGTCTCCTCCCGCTGCCTGGCAGGAGGAGGGAACCTCCGTCTTCTGCATAACAGGAGACGCCTGTGCTGTGACAGGCTCGTGAGCCTGCCTCAGAGAGGGTAGAGTGCACCTCCACCAGTCAATTTCCATCTCTGATTCCCTGATGATCCTGAGCCTGTTCACCTCCTCCCGGAGCTCCGCTACCTGGCTGAGCAGTTCTTCAACCTGGGCACACCTCCCACAGGCATACCCTCCACTGCTGTCGGAGACCGACAGAAGGCTGGGGCACACTCTGCAGCCCAGGACCTGGACGGCTGCATGTTTCCCCGAGCCCTCTGTCTGAGTAGCCACACTGGTGACCGTGGCTGGAGATGCCGCACGAGATGCGGAGGCCACAGTTTTCTGCCTGGTTGATACCATGGTCAGGTTCTATGCAAGCAGGTTACAAGCACCGAAGGGAGAGGCAGCTGCAACAGAGTGACGATGGGCCCCCCCATCGTCGGTATATAATTTTTGTTCCATTATATGTTGAATTCATGGAATTTGTATTAGAAGCTTTCTACTGATGTCACAGTTGAGATAAATGTGGACAGTTACAAGAAATGAATGCTTGTAAAGAAAAACCTAAAACCATAAATTGAGGTAAAACTGATACAGAAATAAAGGGATTTAATTTGTAAGGATAGAGGTTACTGCAATAGAAACAAATAAATAAATAAATAAATCTCAACAATTAGCACAAAATACAAAATTGATTTAAGGTCCAACTTATTTACCAACCAGGGGATATTACAGGAAGCTCATCCAAGAAGCCTTAAAATCTATATTTTTATATAACAAACAGTTTAGTCACTGGAATAGGCTGTCCAGGGAAGTGGTTGAGTCACCATCCCTGAAGGTCTTTAAAAGACGTTTAGATGTAGAGCTTAGGGATATGGTTTAGTGGAAGATTTGTTAGCGTTAGGTCAGAGGTTGGACTCGGTGATCTTGGAGGTCTCTTCCAACCTAGACTATTCTGTGATTCTGTGATTCTGAGTTTCAGAAGGATATTAGGGTGTCATGTAAATGAATAAAAGATTTTGCTTGTTTGCTTCCTTGTAGATCAATAAAATTATTATTTTAATTATTAAAAAAAATAAGTGTGACTAGTGAACCTCCCCTGTACTCTACCACTATGGGAGAGAAAATATAGGACTGTTGGTCCCTGCATTCATCCTCAGAATTGAAGAGAACAGTAAGTAGGAAATACACTTAAACCTCCATGATCACCACCAACTAAATTTGGACTACTTCAGGGATGTTTTCACTCTTGTCAGTTCTGAGATGGGTTCTGACAGCTTCTTTAATCTCTGATCTGAAATAATTTCAGTGGGAAAAACAAACAAACAAACAAAAAACTATTATTGTTATTCTGACATTTTAATGAAAACATTTAAAATTTTTCCTTGTTCTGTTAAACATTATTTTGAGGTAATTTTACTTAAATTTTATATCATTAATATTCAGACACTTCATAATTTAGTTCTACCTCAGTAACTGTGTTCTACAAAGATATGAAAGAAATGCTTTTTATCTCAGAAATCTTGCGGCAGTTTACCACAGTTAATCATGAATTACAGAAAACAACCAATTTTCATTCTTTTCTCCAGCTTCCCTTTTCTCTGATGCCATGTTTTCTAATCTCATAAGCTTTCTTGTTACTCTGAACCACTGTGTGAATATATCTTTGACTTGGCTCAAAGATCCTTATATCCTCAGTTTTGTGCTTTCTGATCCTTCATGGACCAGTCTTTTTTGTCTAACAGTATACCTAACTTTCTTCCTGGCTCTTGTCAACTTCGCAGTTACTGAACCATCCTTTTCTCTCTGTTTGTGACAAGTGCAGTCTCACACAGCTTTTGACCATTTCAAGTGAAGCTGCAGAGATTTTCTCTACCTTGTCACTTGGACAGTGTCACCTTTCTTGATGCTTCTGTCTGCTGGTTCCCACTTCTCCACAAGATCAAGTAAACAACTTCTTACATTTGAAGCACATCATTGATTATTCCCAAACTACCTAACATTTCTTTCTTAAACCTTTGACATATGGAATTATCCTTTGATTCAGTTCTTTCTATCACCTTGTTTCACTCACTTACCTTTGGCAGCTTTATGTTTTCCCTTATCCTAAGAATACCATCTTACAGATTTTTTTTTTTTTTTTGCTAGGGTTATTCTTTTTTTCTCCTTATATTTTTATCTTCTTTTTGTATAAGACCTAACATTTTTTCTATAACTCCTAACAGTTCTTCAGAGCTATTGTGCTTAAACAGTTGCTTGCCATAGTCATATATTTTTATACTTATGTTGCAAATTACCTTGGATAGAAAAGTGTTATTCTCAGCTTTATTGCTGTACTCTGAGCTGTATGGTGAGAACTTGGCCTGTAGAAGCTAAGATGATACAAAAGTTAACATCATGAAAGCTAGTGATTTTTTTTTTTTTTTTTAGTTTTCCATTTCTAGTAGCAATGTGATGTTCAAAAGCCTTATGTTAAAACTGAGTGTAAAGAGAAGCAAGAGGTTCTCTATTTTTTTAACAATTTTTTTTTTTTTTTTTTTTTTTTTTTTTTTTTTGCTAAGGTACATATTTTGGAATTTAGAGTTCCCCCTTGGATTTCTGACAAAAATGTACATGGAGATCTAAGATCAGGATCTTATTAATTCATTAAGGTGGCGTGTAAAGCAGCCATGTGCTGGCGATAGATGTGAGAGCAAACTGTCACATATAGTTTCCTTTCCGGTTTGTTTTCTAGCTGTTCTGTTCCCACTGAACATTCATTCTTGCCCACAGAATTTTACTCTCTTTAAATGGCACAGGTACTGCAAAGCTTTCAAACACCTTGGAACTCAGATCAATCACTGGTTGAATAATCAATTCACAGTTCAGTTTTCCATTTTCACCTATGATGAAAATACACAAATGACCATCTTTATGTGTCTTAGAAGTTGACAACATGACTAAGAATGTCAGCACTAACTCTAAACTCTACGACACTATTAATAGAGATGCAATTATTATGGTCTCATAGCCATGCACAGAGAAGCAATGAGCTTTCTGCTGCATTTCCATAACAGTTAGGAAATGTTATAAATAACATTCCCCAATAAACTTGAGGAATAAACTTTTAAACTTCATAAACTTTTTGTTTTATAAAATTAAGAAATGTTCCAGAGAAAGAATTCTACAAACAATGTTCAAATTTTCAGAAATCCTAGATAATATTTCCAGATAAATCAAAGTTATTCATAAATGAATTAGAACAGCTTCCTGTTCTAAGTAAATATCACATTCTTTACATTTTTTCTTTTCTTTCTTTCTTTCTTTCTCACTGTGTATGAAATTCATTCCCATAGAAAGGAAACTTGTCAGCACAATGCAATTTATTGTGCAAACTGCAGTTTGTAAGATATTGATTTATTCTAAAACATGATAAATATTTATACATAACATTTCATAAAGTGAAAGTAATTTTGCAAGTAAACCTTTTAATTGAAAGGAAGCAGGACTTAGAAAAATACATCTGTTGTATTAATTTTTGCTAGCTGTTCTACTTAAATTTCTTCAGGCTAAAATATATTCTTCACACAGGTCAACAAGGAATAATTCAGATTTATATTATCCTTTCTTCTGCTCAGTTTTTTTCTTCACCTTCCAATATAATCTTACAGAATCCACTCAGAGTTTTGCCATTAGATGCAACAAAGCCCTTCATCTCATTTGCCTTTGAGGTGACATAAAGAAACCCGCTCAAAAAAATGTTATTCTTTGATTTTAATGAGGCTTTTGTGTGTTGTTTGCTTGTTTTGCTATACTTTGTTTTCAGTTTTGAACAATTTTGAGGTATACTTTGCATCCACATCTGATCACTGTTGCCCCACAAACCTGTATCTACCTGAGGTTAGCTCATTGCTACTGTACTTTAGTACTGTACTTAAACTTGGTTAGAGTAGATGATCTTAGAGTTCTTTTCCAAACTAAATGATACTGTGATTCTATTATTCTGTGATTCAAGGGAAAAAACAAAAACAACAACAAAAAAAACTTGAAATTACAAAGAAATTAATAGATTGACAAAATCCTCATTTTACTAACTCTTATAATAACAATATATAATTATTATAATATAATAACAATATAATAATCAGTATAATATAATATAATAATACAATAAAATAATATGATAAATAAATATAATAATAATAATAACAATAATAATCATAATATATAATCCTATATAATTGTTTGTACTTTGATCCAGGAAACAGACAAACAAAAAATCTTACTAGTTGTGTGCTATTGAAACTTTTGTTAAATTATTTTGGAGAGCATTTCTATTTATTCAGACTTAAACTATTATCAGGACGCTGAAAATCCTAGAAGCATTCAAAATATATTAACGTGTAAATATTACATAGTAATAAATGACAACTATTAAAGACTTACAGCTCCTATACTGGATTCAGCTTTGGGTTAATGCATAAAAATATTCATAACTCTCTACCTAATGTCATGTCAATGGGTAGATTTTTTTTTTTTTTCCTTTCATAATAGTTCTCTTATAAGGATTGAAAGAATGGTCAAATTATCTGACTGATGTACTTTCCCAGTCTTCAAAAAAAAAAGTAAAAAAAAGTCTTATCATGGTGTCTAGAGCTTGTACAGAAATATATATATACATATATATATATATATATATATATAAAAGGACAGAGAAAGAAGAAGAAATGACTGTGAATTGAATGACTGGAAAAATTCTGTGAAGTTGCCTGTGAGAAAGTATTTCCTAGAGACTATTAAGTCTCAAGTTTTTCTCTACAATTACACCAGCTACAAAAGTCTTCGTATCACCTAAAAAAAAAAAAAAAAAAAAAAAAGTATTATCAAATTGTTTATTATTTCTGTAATTATTCTTACTGATCTTTGACTAATTTACCTGAAGACAATTGTTACAAAAAGAAGGAGCTATTGTCACAGGATGGAATCCAACCATGATGTTTGCTTATTTGCTTATTTACTAAAGTAAACAGTACTATTTACAAATAAACATTTGAATTAGTTTGTTTATCGATTTACAGCTACATACTTTTTTAGGTATGAGAGTTGCAAAAAGCTCATGCAATTAATTTTACAAAAAAAATAAAAAAAACCTTCCTAGAGATTTTAAGAAAGTAAAAAGCTTTCATTCTGAATCATGACACTGTAAGGAAAGAACCTTGTCTTTCACCAAATCAAACAGATTTAATCTGCAGGTTCAAAACATCATTAAGATTTTGGTGAGAAAGATTAATATAAACTAGGAGTTGGGAAAAAAAAAAAAAAAAGGCTTGAAGAACTGTCAAAAGGGAACCTTTTAAGAACATAAATATTAGAAAGACACAACAAAATTGTGGTCAAAGAATGACTTAAAAGTGATATTTTCAGGAAGAAGTGAAACAACTGATCTTACTTGGCTTTGCTAATGTTGGACACGAGGATGGGCAAGAGGTTTGTCTAGATGACCTCCAGAGATCGCCTCCAACCCACATAAATCTGTGATTCTAGATAAGTCATAAAAAAGAATAAAATTAAAATTTAGAGTCAAAGAAATAAGAAACAAACACAATTGCTTTAGAAGATGTTTAGGTGAATTGGAATGCTATATCAAATATTTCTGAGGTACTGCTGTGACCAATAAACAATTAATTAATACTAAAGTTGGCAAGAAACTGTCTTTATTCTTCTCTAAATTCTTAAGGAAAGTCTAAATTCTTTAGGGAAGTCTAAAGACTTTCCTAAATGCTTAGACTTATTTCGAAAATATATTTTAAGCTCAGATAGTGCATATTTGCACATTTAAAGTCTATCTTCAGCTCATTATGCAGTCAAGACATCAGGCTTATTTCTTAACAGTGCACTAAAAGATTTTGAAGAACACAGCTTTAAAGACAGTAGATTTTAACATTATGTCTTGAAAGGATTTCAAGTGCAGGGACTTAAAGACAGTGTGGTAGAATTTTTCCGAAGAGAGTCTAAAGATAAAGAGGGAAACTGATTTGCAATTTCAGGAAAGAGTATCATGTTTGAATGGGATAAATGGAAAATGTTGGATCTTTGGATCTTCCTGGAGCTGCTGGGTATTTTATTTGTATTTGACCACTATGTGAAGTTCAGCAATTGTGAGAAATATAGCATCAATGACAATCTATACTGTTCTCAAATTTCTAACAATATAAAGTACAGAAGTTAGTAAAAAGTACTGGGGAGACAGACCACATGCCAATACCAAAAAAAAAAAAAAAAGACATTTTCTCCTGTTTTGCTGTAGTAGTAAAGATTAGTTACTATTTACTATTGGAGGGAGGAAGGGAGAGAGGGAGGGAGGGAAAAAAGGTGGGGCTCAGAGGGAGAGAGAGAGAAAGAAGAGAGAGAAGGAGAATTCCTTCATTTCTATGTTACTCAAAGTCTTAGTAAAATTGCATACATACTTAAAAGTGCTGAAAATAACTCATATGTCTGTCATGGTCTTTCAAACATAATTGTTCCACAGCTTCAAAGACCTGACCTAGTTATCTGTATCTCTACTGGCTTAAATAGTACTGTACTTTGAAATTAATTAATGAATTTTAATTCACCTTTTTTATTATTATTATTTTTTAAAAAAAGGCTAACAAAATAAGTGTTTAAATATAATGAATGACACTTTAGGCAGTACCGATTTCTATCTTATTTTGTTACAAAGCTTGAAACTTACTATTCCAATTTATGCATGGAGATGTTCTTCTTTCGAAAAATAAAAAAAAAAATAATAAAAAAATATTATAACTTTATATCTGTGACAAGGAAGCACTTCAAAAACATGACAGATTATACCTGAGGTTTGTTAAATATGATTGAAGTCAAGTAATGCACCTAACAAAGAAAGGAAAGGAATGGTATTCTGAATATTCTCACTGAAAAAATATGCTCAGAAAGCCTTATCCACAGTCTTTCTATCCCATCTGTTTATCCATTTTTGCAATTGAAATGCACAAGCTACATTTGAAAAACAAATTTTTGGAAGAGAGAGAGCTAAAAATATGTAAAGGAAATGGAAAGGAATGAATCTGCTCAATGACAAAAACATAGATGCAATCAGATGGAGCCATGAAGAAAAGTTGATAAGGCCAGCTTCCAAAATTTATTTCACTTTTGTCTTATGGCTCATATATCTATGTGTAGAGTTTCCTTAGTACCTCCACAGAAATCATTTTTGACATTCTCAGCTGCTATGAGGACATTAGGAATTTTACAACTTCACCATTCATTCAATAAGATCAAAAATTACCCTCAAGGAAAGTTATGTAGACTTTGTAAAGGTAAAACTTTGATTCAGAAAAATTGAGCCAGTATTCAGAACTGAGGCCACTGATCATAAAGCGTTCATTACCATGAAAAGGGTGAAACAATCATCTTCCCCCACCCTAACAAGAAATTACTTTTCATTACATTTCACATAATAAACTTCTAAAAACAAACCAACAGTCCAAGCAAGAAAAAAATAATTTTCAGACAAAGGGTTTTGTTGTAGTTCTTGTTTTTTTGATTGTTTTGTTTTCTTATTTTTTCTGCAGAACACAGAACAACATGAATTGTCAACCAGGAAGAATATTCTTGGTCTTAAGGAAATGGTCTTAAGAAATTACCAAATTCACATGTATTTAGGAGCTACTGAATGTGTAAAGCAATGATAATAAACTGTTACCAGGATATATCAAGGCACACACTGGGAAATAGGAAAAATTTCTACTGACTTCTGTTAATATTGGCCTAATGACTCTGCATAATCATGATAAGGTCCCAGAAGACTGGAGAATAGCTAATGTGGCACCCACCTATAAGAACGGTCATAAAGAGGACACGGGAACTACAGGCCTGTCAACCTGACCTTGGTGCCAGGAAAGGTGATGGAACAGGTCAGCTTGAATGCAATCACACAGCATATTCAGGACAAATTGGGGATCAGGCCCAGTCATCATATGTTCATGAAAGGCAAGTTCTGCCTGACCAACCTCATCTCCTTCTATGACCGGGTGACCTCACTGGTGGATGACGGAAAGGCTGTTGAGGTAGTATACCTAGCCTTCAGCAAGGCATTTGACACAGTTTATTTAATTAAAACGATTAAACAACTATTCCCCTTGTAAAGAGCAATCCAATTGTTTCTAGTACTCGGTGTGGAACGAGGTAACTAATAGCGTAACTGTGTTATAACTATGTTAATTGACAGACCAAATTCAAAACACAAAGGGACTTTACTTCTGAAAAAAAAATATATATATATATATGAACTATTTTGAAGACAAAGTACATGAATCCTTACTTTACAAATAGAGTTCATGTGCTTCTTTATAAAATATATTCCTGTTTTGCAAGCATAAAAATGTATTATATATAATTTAAACATATATTTTCATCAAAGAACTAGTTTTTTGAACTGTTTTCTTGTTGGAGTACGTTACTTTTACTGCATAACACAAACTGTATATGAGTAGTAATAGGATAGGTAGGTTTAAAGAAAGAAGTATTTAATATATATTCTGATATTTATATGCATGTTGCATATCTCAGTGAGAGGCTGGAAGGTGAAAGACTTTTCATTTATGAAAAATGAATTCATGTAAATGACAAAAATCCTACTAAATAGGTAATATATTCTAATTTATATAATTTGTTTTTATTAGTAGTATTACAACAAGCATTTTGCACAAATATTGTGCTTTGTTCTTATATATAATGTATGGTCAGATATTTCATTATTCTGTAAAGATTACATTTGATTTAAAATACTTACGAAAGAATAAAGACATTATCTGTTATATGAAAGAAGCTTTTAATGTCTTCATTTACTGAAGTTTTTTTTCAATTTTTATCCATTAATAATTCACACAAAATTTATGTGTGTTTTGACATGGTCTATTTCTCTTCTTTCTTTCACTCTTCATCTAATTTACGTTGTGTGGTGGGTTTTCTTATTCTTTTTATTTGAACCAAATGAAAACAAGCATATTTTCCTTTCTGTATTTTTTTCAGCAAACCACAGACTTTTAATATTTACAGGTGAAATTTTCATAGGTTATTTCTAGTGTATGAGCGTTGTTGCAGTCATTTTTTCACTAGTTCAATGAACATACATGCTTTAACAAAATAAAATAGATTGATATGCAATTCTCCTATCGTCACTCAGTCTCTACTCTGATTCAAGTAAAACATTGACTCATCAGAAAATATGAAGATCCTTTGAGCATTCTATATTATGTCATTTTAGCAATATTTGATTTATTCTTATACATGTCTCTTTCTGAAGAGGGCTGGTTACTGCTCTGTGGTGAATTTTGCCTCAGAGAAACAAACTGAGCTCATTAGCGATCACATCTCATACAGGTACGATCAGTGAAGCACACTGCTTTAAGTTTCTTTCTTTCACGTTGCCTTATATTTATTTGAAATCCAATTTGGATAATACATTATTGCAAAGAAATCATGTCTACCTATAATCTTCTCTATTCAGTACTGGCAGTAAAAATACAGAATAAACTTGTATGGCATTATGAAGTCTAACATGTAATAAAACAGAAAAGGTGTTTAAGCACTGAGCTCAGAAGATTACCGTGTGTAAACTAGCATGAACATAACACAAATACTGATATGATGAAAATACAAAGTACCATAATCAGCCATGTCAATATTCTTCAGCCTTCTAATTTTTGTGGATAATATCTACTGGTCACCCTTCCAAATTTTCAGTCTGTGTGAAAAGAAAAGAAAAGAAAAGAAAAGAAAAGAAAAGAAAAGAAAAGAAAAGAAAAGAAAAGAAAAGAAAAGAAAAACAAAAAGAAAAAATAAAAGAAAAGAAAAGAAAAGAAAAGAAAAGAAAAGAAAAGAAAAGAA